>NC_092284.1:8247521-8297265 GCF_036320965.1 Panulirus ornatus
AACTTTTAAATGGGTGATGGGCATTAATAAGCTTTTAAATGGGTCATGAACATTAATAAACTTTTAAATGGATGATGGGCATTAATAAGCTTTTAAATGGGTCATGAACATTAATAAACTTTTAAATGGATGATGGGCATTAATAAGCTTTTAAATGGGTCATGAACATTAATAAACTTTTAAATGGATGATGGGCATTAATAAGCTTTTAAATGTGTGATGAACATTAATAAACTTTTAAATGGGTGATGGGCATTAATAAGCTTTTAAATGGGTCATGAACATTAATAAACTTTTAAATGGGTGATGGGCATTGATAAGCTTTTAAATGTGTGATGAACATTAATAAACTTTTAAATGGGTGATGGGCATTAATAAGCTTTTAAATGTGTGATGAACATTAATAAACTTTTAAATGGGTGATGGGCATTGATAAAGGAAACATGACGAAAGTTCTTAGAATGGCACCATCGGATGGGAATAGAAATAATGGATTTAAATTGGAAAAAGAATAGATTCAAGTCAGGTGTAGGTAAATATTGGCTCTGGAATAGGTTAGTGCATCTGTGGAACCAGCTGTTAAGTAGACCTGTGGAACCAGCTGTTAAGCAGACCTGTGGAACCAGCTATTAAGTAGACCTGTGGAACCAGCTGTTAAGTAGACCTGTGGAACCAGCTGTTAAGTAGACTTGTGGAACCAGCTGTTAAGTAGACCTGTGGAACCAGCTGTTAAGTAGACCTGTGGAACCAGCTATTAAGTACAATAGTTGAAGTTTGGACTTCTTTTTTTATGTACCTTTAAACGAAGGTAGGATGTGTTGATGTGGGTTCAGGTCATTGGTTGTAGGGTGGAAAAGACTAGGGATCTGCCTAGTATGGGCCAATAGAACCTCTTTGCGTCCTCACGTCTTACGTTAGAGCCGGGAAGAGTTTGGTACAAGTCAACACCGAAAAGATGAATAAGAATCTAGCTTATTAACCTTTGCTGAAAATGACAGTCGACATAATAACATCGTAAGATAAATGTTCGATGTCGTGCTTGGCCAGCTTGCATGATCTTTCCATTTGCTCTTGGAAGACGAATCATTGGACCGTATCTCTTCGTCCACAGCAGAATGCGAAATGATTGTACGAAATTTGGAAATGATGTTTGTTGTACGTCCAATGCGCATGCGAAGCTCAAGACACAACCGTATCTTGCATGATGAAGTTGGATAGATTTACGCTGGCGTTATGCGTCAGTGTCGGTGGGATGCGTATATTGCTGAAACTAGCGTAGAATTATGCGTCAAAGTTGACCAGTACGAAGCGTATATTGCTGAGGATAGCGTAGAATTATGCGTCAGTGTCAGTACGAAGCGTATATTGCTGAAAATAGCGTAAAGTATACGTCATTGTCAGTACGATGCGTATATTGCTGAAAATGGCGTAGATTTATGCGTCAATGTACGATGCGTATATTACTGAAAATGGCGTAGAATTATGCGTCAATGTCTACGAAGCGTATATTGCTGAAAATAGCTTAGAATTATGCGTCAATGTCAGTACGATGCGTATATTGCTGAAAACGCGAAAGAAAAAAAATGCATATGCAGTTTATTTTTATATGACAGAGACTGTGTGGCCTGGATGTGGAAAGGGAGCTGTGGTTTCGGTGCATTATTACATGACAGCTAGAGACTGAGAGTGAACGAATGTGGCCTTTGTTGTGTTTCTGGCGCTACCTCGCTGAAGGGGGAAGGGGAATGGTATTTCGTGTGTAGTGGGGTGGCGACGGGAATGGATGAAGGCAGCAAGTTTGGATATGTACGTGTGTATATATGTATGACTGTGTATGTATATGTATGTATAAGTTGCAATGTATAGGTATGTACATGTGCGTGTGTGGACGTGTATGTATATACATGTGTATGTGGGTGGGTTGGGACATTCTTCCTCGTCTGTTTCCTTGCGCTACCTCGCTAACGAGGGAGACAGCGTTTAAGTATATATATTTTTTTAATGTTTGTGTATTACACGAAAGCGCTGTTCGACTAGATCACCTGGGAGTTCTCGAGTCGTCTGAAGAGGATGTATCCGTTATTCGCCAGTTTCAATGGTTTGTTCCAATTCATCTGCAAGATTGTAATGTCTGCTCCCATACTCCAATTGTACCTTGTGCACATTGTAATGTCTGCTTCCATACTCCAATTGTACCTTCTGCAGGTTGTAATGTCTGCTCCCATACTCCAATTGTACCTTCTGCAGGTTGTAATGTCTGCTCCCATACTCCAATTGTACCTTCTGCACATTGTAATGTCTGCTCCCATACTCCAATTGTACCCTCTACACATTGTAATGTCTGCTCCCATACTCCAATTGTACCTTGTGCACATTGTAATGTCTGCTCCCATACTCCAATTGTACCTTGTGCACATTGTAATGTCTGCTCCCATACTCCAATTGTACCTTGTGCACATTGTAATGTCTGCTCCCATACTCCAATTGTACCTTGTGCACATTGTAATGTCTGCTCCCATACTCCAATTGTACCTTGTGCACATTGTAATGTCTGCTCCCATACTCCAATTGTACCTTCTACACATTGTAATGTCTGCTCCCATTCTCCAATTGTACCTTCTGCAGGTTGTAATGTCTGCTCCCATACTCCAATTGTACCTTCTACACATTGTAATGTGTGCTCCCATACTCCAATTGTACCTTGTGCACATTGTAATGTGTGCTCCCATACTCCAATTGTACCCTCTGCACATTGTAATGTGTGCTCCCATACTCCAATTGTACCCTTTGCACATTGTAATGTCTGCTTCCATACTCCAATTGTACCTTCTGCACATTGTAATGTCTGCTCCCATACTCCAATTGTACCTTCTGCAGGTTGTAATGTCTGCTCCCATACTCCAATTGTACCTTGTGCACATTGTAATGTCTGCTTCCATACTCCAATTGTACCTTCTGCACATCACTGTAATCTCTGCTCCCATACTCCAATTGCTTGTGCTTGCGAACGCTTGAATGTCTCTTAAATGTATCCATGATTTTATTTCTTTATCCAACCGATTAAGGAAAAGTGGACTGACATTCCACCTCTCCCTACTGCTCAACGAGTTGCCATCATTTCTCTGATTTCGTTATGGGTTCGAGTCCTCTTCATCTGAATGTTGCGTGTCAACATTACACTAAAGAAGGCGTCTGAAGACAAGAGATCTTGTTTGTATACCTTCAAAGTCCAAACTGGAGTTTCTCCTTATCCAATGAGATCATTCTCACTGTTTGTGGGTTCTTAACCAATCGGATCATTCTCTTTGTATGTGAGTTCACCCCGTGTTACAACTTGAAACTTCACCTTCCTTCCATATTGTCCAATCACCTCGTTACACTTGATACTCTTTAGTGTGCCTGGGTGCTTAACGACTGGTGTTTACAGCTATTACAGGAACAGAAACAAACTCATTCCTATCACAATCCTATGGGCTTCCGTGGTGTGGCGGTTAGCGTTTCTCACCGCGACGCTTCCACGGCCCACCCACTGCCCAGGGTCGATCCTGCAAAGGTTCGAATACTGGTTACGGTAGTGGGTCCACAGTCAACCCAGCTGTTCATCCACCCCTAAGGGTTTGGTCAATAAAATGGGTACCTGGCTCAGGTTCGGATATATATATATATATATATATATATATATATATATATATATATATATATATATATATTATTTTTTTTTTTTTATTATACTTTGTCGCTGTCTCCCGCGTTTGCGAGGTAGCGCAAGGAAACAGACGAAAGAAATGGCCCCCCCCCATACACATGTATATACATACGTCCACACACGCAAATATACATACCTACACAGCTTTCCATGGTTTACCCCAGACGCTTCACATGCCCTGATTCAATCCACTGACAGCACGTCAACCCCTGTATACCACATCGCTCCAATTCACTCTATTCCTTGCCCTCCTTTCACCCTCCTGCATGTTCAGGCCCCGATCACACAAAATCTTTTTCACTCCATCTTTCCACCTCCAATTTGGTCTCCCTCTTCTCCTCGTTCCCTCCACCTCCGACACATATATCCTCTTGGTCAATCTTTCCTCACTCATTCTCTCCATGTGCCCAAACCACTTCAAAACACCCTCTTCTGCTCTCTCAACCACGCTCTTTTTATTTCCACACATCTCTCTTACCCTTACGTTACTCACTCGATCAAACCACCTCACACCACACATTGTCCTCAAACATCTCATTTCCAGCACATCCATCCTCCTGCGCACAACTCTATCCATAGCCCACGCCTCGCAACCATACAACATTGTTGGAACCACTATTCCTTCAAACATACCCATTTTTGCTTTCCGAGATAATGTTCTCGACTTCCACACATTCTTCAAGGCCCCCAGAATTTTCGCCCCCTCCCCCACCCTATGATCCACTTCCGCTTCCATGGTTCCATCCGCTGCCAGATCCACTCCCAGATATCTAAAACACTTCACTTCCTCCAGTTTTTCTCCATTCAAACTCACCTCCCAATTGACTTGACCCTCAACCTTACTGTACCTAATAACCTTGCTCTTATTCACATTTACTCTTAACTTTCTTCTTCCACACACTTTACCAAACTCAGTCACCAGCTTCTGCAGTTTCTCACATGAATCAGCCACCAGCGCTGTATCATCAGCGAACAACCACTGACTCACTTCCCAAGCTCTCTCATCCCCAACAGACTTCATACTTGCCCCTCTATCCAAAACTCTTGCATTTACCTCCCTAACAACCCCATCCATAAACAAATTAAACAACCATGGAGACATCACACACCCCTGCCGCAAACCTACATTCACTGAGAACCAATTACTTTCCACTCTTCCTACACGTACACATGCCTTACATCCTCGATAAAAACTTTTCACTGCTTCTAACAACTTTCCTCCCACACCATATATTCTTAATACCTTCCACAGAGCATCTCTATCAACTCTATCATATGCCTTCTCCAGATCCATAAATGCTACATACAAATCCATTTACTTGTCTAAGTATTTCTCACATACATTCTTCAAAGCAAACACCTGATCCACACATCCTCTACCACTTCTGAAACCACACTGCTCTTCCCCAATCTGATGCTCTGTACATGCCTTCACCCTCTCAATCAATACCCTCCCATATAATTTACCAGGAATACTCAACAAACTTATACCTCTGTAATTTGAGCACTCACTCTTATCCCCTTTGCCTTTGTACAATGGCACTATGCACGCATTCCGCCAATCCTCAGGCACCTCACCATGAGTCATACATACATTACATAACCTTACCAACCAGTCAACAATACAGTCACCCCCTTTTTTAATAAATTCCACTGCAATACCATCCAAACCTGCTGCCTTGCCGGCTTTCATCTTCCGCAAAGTTTCTCTGTTTACCAAATCATTTTCCCTAACTCTCTCACTTTGCACACCACCTCGACCAAAACACCCTATATCTGCCACTCTATCATCAAACACATTCAACAAACCTTCAAAATACTCACTCCATCTCCTTCTCACATCACCACTACTTGTTATCACCTCCCCATTTGCGCCCTTCACTGAAGTTCCCATTTGCTCCCTTGTCTTACGCACTTTATTTACCTCCTTCCAAAACATCTTTTTATTCTCCCTAAAATTTAATGATATTCTCTCACCCCAACTCTCATTTGCCCTTTTTTTCACCTCTTGCACCTTTCTCTTGACCTCCTGTCTCTTTCTTTTATACATCTCCCACTCAATTGCATTTTTTCCCTGCAAAAATCGTCCAAATGCCTCTCTCTTCTCTTTCACTAATACTCTTACCTCTTCATCCCACCACTCACTACCCTTTTTAATCAACGCACCTCCCACTCTTCTCATGCCACAAGCATCTTTTGCGCAATCATCACTGCTTCCCTAAATACATCCCATTCCTCCCCCACTCCCCTTACTTCCATTGTTCTCACCTTTTTCCATTCTGTACTCAGTCTCTTCTGGTACTTCCTCACACAGGTCTCCTTCCCAAGCTCACTTACTCTCACCACCCTCTTCACCCCAACATTCACTCTTCTTTTCTGAAAACCCATACAAATCTTCACCTTAGCCTCCACAAGATAATGATCAGACATCCCTCCAGTTGCACCTCTCAGCACATTAACATCCAAAAGTCTCTCTTTCGCACGCCTGTCAATTAACACGTAATCCAATAACGCTCTCTGGCCATCTCTCCTACTTACATAAGTATACTTATGTATATCTCGCTTTTTAAACCAGGTATTCCCAATCATCAGTCCTTTTTCAGCACATAAATCTACAAGCTCTTCACCATTTCCATTTACAACACTGAACACCCCATGTATACCAATTATTCCCTCAACTGCCACATTACTCACCTTTGCATTCAAATCACCCATCACTATAACCCGGTCTCGTGCATCAAAACCACTAACACACTCATTCAGCTGCTCCCAAAACACTTGCGTCTCATGATCTTTCTTCTCATGCCCAGGTGCATATGCACCAATAATCACCCACCTTTCTCCATCAACTTTCAGTTTTACTCATATTAATCGAGAATTTACTTTCTTACATTCTATCACATACTCCCACAACTCCTGTGTATATATATGTCTATATATATGTGTATATATATATATATATATATATATATATATATATATATATATATATATATATATATATATATAACTCCTGTGTATATATATGTGAATATATATGTGTATATATATATATATATATATATATATATATATATATATATATATATATATATGTATATGTATATATATATGTGTATATATATATATATATATATATATATATATATATATATATATATATATATATATATATATAGAGAGAGAGAGAGAGAGAGAGAGAGAGAGAGAGAGAGAGAGAGAGTTGATAGAGATGCTCTGTGGAAGGTATTAAGAATATATCGTGTGGGAGGAAAGTTGTTAGAAGCAGTGAAAATTTTTTATCGAGGATGTAAGGCATGTGTACGTGTAGGAAGAGAGGAAAGTGATTGGTTCTCAGTGAATGTAGGTTTGCGGCAGGGGTGTGTGATGTCTCCATGGTTGTTTAATTTGTTTATGGATGGGGTTGTTAGGGAGGTAAATGCAAGAGTTTTGGAAAGAGGGGCAAGTATGAAGTCTGTTGGGGATGAGAGAGCTTGGGAAGTGAGTCAGTGGTTGTTCGCTGATGATACAGCGCTGGTGGCTGATTCATGTGAGAAACTGCAGAAGCTGGTGACTGAGTTTGGTAAAGTGTGTGGAAGAAGAAAGTTAAGAGTAAATGTGAATAAGAGCAAGGTTATTAGGTACAGTAGGGTTGAGGGTCAAGTCAATTGGGTGGTGAGTTTGAATGGAGAAAAACTGGAGGAAGTGAAGTGTTTTAGATATCTGGGAGTGGATCTGGCAGCGGATGGAACCATGGAAGCGGAAGTGGATCATAGGGTGGGGGAGGGGGCGAAAATTCTGGGGGCCTTGAAGAATGTGTGGAAGTCGAGAACATTATCTCGGAAAGCAAAAATGGGTATGTTTGAAGGAATAGTGGTTCCAACAATGTTGTATGGTTGCGAGGCGTGGACTATGGATAGAGTTGTGCGCAGGAGGATGGATGTGCTGGAAATGAGATGTTTGAGGACAATGTGTGGTGTGAGGTGGTTTGATCGAGTGAGTAACGTAAGGGTAAGAGAGATGTGTGGAAATAAAAAGAGCGTGGTTGAGAGAGCAGAAGAGGGTGTTTTGAAGTGGTTTAGGCACATGGAGAGAATGAGTGAGGAAAGATTGACCAAGAGGATATATGTGTCGGAGGTGGAGGGAACGAGGAGAAGAGGGAGACCAAATTGGAGGTGGAAAGATGGAGTGAAAAAGATTTTGTGTGATCGGGGCCTGAACATGCAGGAGGGTGAAAGGAGGGCAAGGAATAGAGTGAATTGGAGCGATGTGGTATACCGGGATTGACGTGCTGTCAGTGGATTGAATCAAGGCATGTGAAGCGTCTTGGGTAAACCATGGAAAGCTGTGTAGGTATGTATATTTGCGTGTGTGATCGTATGTATATACATGTGTATGGGGAGGGTTGGGCCATTTCTTTCGTCTGTTTCCTTGCGCTACCTCGCAAACGCGGGAGACAGCGACAAAGTATAATAAAAAAAAAAAAAAAAATATATATATATATATATATATATATATATATATATATATATATATATATATATATATATATATATATATATATATATCCCTTACTTTTCCCTGTGTGTTGCTGAAGGCGACTAAAAGGTGAGGGAGCGGGGGTGGGGCTGGAAATCCTCTCCTCTGTATTAATTTTCAAAAGAAGGAACAGAGATGAGGGTCAAGTGAGGATATTCGCTCTTAGTCTCAGCCCTCTATTCTTAACGCTACCTCGCTCACGCGGGAAATGGCTAATATGCATGATGAAAAAAATGTATATATAATGCATATATATCGTTAATGTCATGGCCATGATTAGGCCCTCAGCTGGCCATGCTGTCACAGCTATCCAGAAAAAGCAGTTATGTAAACCAAGGTCATAACGAGAATCCAACGGAGTTTGAGTTCGACTGTCAACAAAGAGTCTGGGTTCAAATGTGATTGGTAATGAGGTTATTAGACCTCGCATAATCATTATGTCCATTACTGACAGTTAACATAAGCTATTTGATGAATGCCATGGTCTCTCTAACGGGCCTTATTTCATCTCGCACAGGCCAGTTGATCCGGACCATCCATACACACGGACCATCACACATATACACACGGACCATCCACATACACACGGACCATCCACATACACACGGACCATCCACACATATACACACGGACCATCCACATACACACGGACCATCCACATACACACGGACCATCCACATACACACGGACCATCCACATACACACGGACCATCCACATATACACACGGACCATCCACATACACACGGACCATCCACATACACACGGACCATCCACATACACACGGACCATCCACATATACACACGGACCATCCACATATACACACGGACCATCCACATACACACGGACCATCCACATACACACGGACCATCCACATATACACACGGACCATCCTCTCATTTTCCAATGTAGAAGCGAATTCTGTCTCCAGATACGTCACACAGTAAGAAAGGTCAGGTCAGCGTGATCGACCCGTGACCTCACGGTGGTCGCAATCGTTAGGTAGGTCAGGTCAGTGTGATCGACCCGTGACCTCACGGTGGTCGCAATCGTTAGGTAGGTCAGGTCAGTGTGATCGACCCGTGACCTCACGGTGGTCGCAATCGTTAGGTAGGTCAGGTCAGCGTGATCGACCCGTGACCTCACGGTGGTCGCAATCGTTAGGTAGGTCAGGTCAGCGTGATCGACCCGTGACCTCACGGTAGACGCAATCGTTTGCCAAGTCGTAATAGATTTCTGTTATTTCCTCTTCTTTATTTTTTTTTTTTTTATCTTGACTGACTTAGCAACGAGATTGGACGACACGTCCGTTTGGAACCGTCCGCCCCACATGTCTCCTCAGCCAATCAGCTTGATTCTTGCAGCTAATGAAAGGATTCTAATTTACACACACACACACACACACACACACACACACACACACACACACACACACACACACACACACAACACCTTTCTCTCTCTCTCTCTCTCTCTCTCTCTCTCTGTGTATGTTCCCTCTAAGAATCAGTCCTCTGTTCTTAACGCTACCTCGCAAACTCCGGAAATGGCGAATATGTATGAATATATATATATATATATATATATATATATATATATATATATATATATATATATATATATATATATATATATGGCTAGTGATGGCTTGTGCAAAAGATGCTTGTGGCATGAGAAGCGTGGGAGGTGGGCAGATCAGAAAGGGTAGTGAGTGGTGGGATGAAGAAGTAAGATTATTAGTGAAAGAGAAGAGAGAGGCATTTGGACGATTTTTGCAGGGAAAAAATGCAAATGAGTGGGAGATGTATAAAATAAAGAGGCAGGAGATCAAGAGAAAGGTGCAAGAGGTGAAAAAGAGGGCAAATGAGAGTTGGGGTGAGAGAGTATCATTAAATTTTAGGGAGAATAAAAAGATGTTTTGGAAGGAGGTAAATAAAGTGCGTAAGACAAGGGAACAAATGGGAACATCAGTGAAGGGGGCTAATGGGGAGATAACAAATAGTGGTGAAGTGAGGAGATGGAGTGAGTATTTTGAAGGTTTGTTGAATGTGTTTGATGATAGTGGCACCGATATAGGGTGTTTTGGTCGAGGTGGTGTGCAAAGTGAGAGGGTTAGGGAGAATGATTTGGTAAACAGAGAAGAGGTAGTAAAAGATTTGCGGAAGACGAAAGCCGGCAAGGCAGCGGGTTTGGATGGTATTGCAATGGAATTTATTAAAAGAAGGGGTGACTGTATTCTTCACTGGTTGGTAAGGTTATTTAATGTATGTATGACTCATGGTGAGGTGCCTGAGGATTGGGGGAATGCTTGCATAGTGCCATTGTACAAAGGGGATAAGAGTGAGTGCTCAAATTACAGAGGTATAAGTTTGTTGAGTATTCCTGGTAAATTATATGGGAGGGTATTGATTGAGAGGGTGAAGGCATGTACAGAGCATCAGATTGGGGAAGAGCAGTGTGGTTTCAGAAGTAGTAGAGGATGTTTGGATCAGGTGTTTGCTTTGAAGAATGTATGAGAAATGCTTAGAGAAGCAAATGGATTTGTATGTAGCATTTATGGATCTGGAGAAGGCATATGATAGTTGATAGAGATGCTCTGTCGGAAGGTATTAAGAATATATGGTGTGGGAGGTAAGTTGTTAGAAGCAGTGAAAAGTTTTTATCGAGGATGTAAGGCATGTGTACGTGTAGGAAGAGAGGAAAGTGATTGGTTCTGTGAATGTTGATTTGCTGCAGGGGTGCATGATGTCTCCATGGTTGTTTAATTTGTTTATGGATGAGGTTGTTAGGGAGGTAAATGCAAGAGTTTTGGAAAGAGGGGCAAGTATGCAGTCTGTTTTGGATGAGAGAGCTTGGGAAGTGAGTCGGTTGTTGTTCGCTGATACAGCGCTAGTGGCCGATTCGGGTTAGTAACTGTAGAAGCTGGTGACTGAGTTTGGTAAAGCGTGTGAAAGAAGAAAGCTGAGAGTAAATGTGAATAAGAGCAAGGTTATTAGGTACAGTAGGGTTGAGGGACAAGACAACTGGGAGGTAAGTTTGAATGGAGAAAAACTGGAGGAAGTGAAGTGTTTTAGATATCTGGGAGTGGATTTGGCAGAGGATGGAACCATGGAAGCGGAAGTGAATCATAGGGTGTGTGGGGAGGGGGCGAAAGTTCTGGGAGCGTTGAAAAATGTGTGGAAGTCGAGAACGTTATCCTGGAAAGTAAGAATGGGTATGTTTGAAGGAATAGTGGTTCCAACAATGTTGTATGGTTGCGAGGCGTGGGCTATGGATAGAGTTGTGCGCAGGAGGATGGATGTGCTGGAAATGAGATGTTTGAGGACAATGTGTGGTGTGAGGTGGTTTGATCGAGTGAGTAACGTAAGGGTAAGAGAGATGTGTGGAAATAAAAAGAGCGTGGTTGAGAGAGCAGAAGAGGGTGTTTTGAAATGGTTTGGGCACATGGAGAGAGTGAGTGAGGAAAGATTGACAGAGGATATATGTGCCAAAGGTGGAGGGAACGAGGAGAAGTGGGAGACCAAATTGGAGGTGGAAAGAGGGAGTGAAAAAAATTTTGAGTGATCGGGGCCTTGACATGCAGGAGGTGAAAGGCGTGCAAGGAATAGTGAATTGGAACGATGTGGTATACCGGGGTCGACGTGCTATCATTGGATTGAACCAGGGCATGTGAAGCGTCTGGGGTAAACCATGGAAAGTTTTGTGGGGCCTGGATGTGGAAAGGGAGCTGTGGTTTCGGTGCATTATACATGACAGCTAGAGACTGAGTGTGAACGAATGTGGCCTTAGTTGTCTTTAACTAGCGCTACCTCGCGCACATGCGGGGGTAGGGTGTTGTCATTTCATGTGTGGCGGGATGACGACGGGAATGAATAAGGGCAGACTATGAATTATGTACATGTGTATATATGTATATGTCTCTGTGTGTATATATATGTATACGTTGAGATGTATAGGTATGTATATGTGCTGTGTGTGGACGTGTATGTATATACATGTGTATGTGGGTGGGTTGGGCCATTCTTTCGTCTGTTTCCTTGCGCTACCTCGCTAACGCTGGAGACAGCGACAAAGTATAATATATATATATATATATATATATATATATATATATATATATATATATATATATATATATATATATATATATATAATGTACGTTTTAAGTCACCCCAACTAATTTGTCCCTCAACCCTACTGTACCTAATAACCTTACTCTTGTTCACATTTACTCTCGACTTTCTCTTTTCACACACTTTACCAAATTCAGTCACCAGCTTCTGCAGTTTCTCACACGAATCAGCCACCAGCGCTGTATTATCCCAGCTCTTTCATCTACAACAGACTTGCCACTCTCTCCAAAACACTTGCATTAGCCTCCCTAACAACTCCATCCGTAAACAAATTAAATAACCATGGAGACATCACGCACCCCTGCTGTAAACCGACATTCACTGGGAACCATTCATTTTCCTCTCTTCCTACTCGTACACATACCTTACATCCTCGATAAAAACTTTTTCACTGCTTCTAACAACTTGCCTCCCACACCATATTCTCTTGATACCTTCCACAGAGCATCTCTATCAACTCTATCATATGCCTTCTCCAGATCCATAAATACTACATACAAATCCATTTGATTTCCTAAGTATTTCTCACATACATTCTTCAAAGCAAACACCTGATCCACACATCCTCTACCACTTCTGAAACCACATTGCTCTTCCCCAATCTGATGCTCTGTACATGCTTTCACCCTCTCAATCAATACCCTCCCATATAATTTACCAGGAATACTCAACAAACTTATACCTCTGTAATTTGAGCACTCACCTTTGTCCCCTTTGCCTTTGTACAATGGCACTATGCAAGCAGTCCGCCAATCCTCAGGCACTTACCATGATCCATACATACTCTGTATACCCTTACAAATCAGTCGACAACACAGTCTCCCCCTTTTTTTGATAAATTCCGCATAAATACCATCCAAACCCACCGCCTTGCCTTATTTCATCTTCCGCAAGGCTTTCACTACCTCTTCTCTCTTCCCCAAACACTCTTGATTCTTCCACTGCGCGTACCACCGCGATTCAAACATCCTGCATTCATTTCATCCGATACAGTCAACATTCCTTCAAAATACTCACTCCACATCTATCACTGTTATCACTTCCCCTTTTGCCCTCTTCAACTATGTTCCCACTTGTTCTCTTGTTTTTCTTTACATTTATTTAAATTCTAAAACATCTTTTTCTTCTATTTAAAGTTTAATGATACCCGTACACCCAACTCTCATTTGCCCGTTTTTTTTTTCGAACCCCCGCACCTTCCTCTTCACTTCCTGCCTCTTTCTCTTGTACATCTATAGAATATTTGCACTCCTTTCTTGTAAGAAGCGCCCAAAATCATCTCTCGATAGCAACTTTTCTTCATCCCACCACTCTCTACCCTTTCTATTCTGCTCCATCTCCCATCTTTCGCATGCCACATGCATCCCTTGCACATACCAGCAATGCTTCCTTAGATACCTCTATTTCCTCACTCATTTTCCTTGCTTCATTTACCTTTCGCCATTCTACTCGATCCATTCAGGTATTTCTTCACACGTGTCTTTTCCAAGCTCACTCACTCTCACCACTCTTCTCCCATACATTTTCTTTTTCGAAAACCTTTACATATCTTCGCCTCCACAAGATAGTGATCAGACATCCAACCAGCTGCCCCTCTTGGCATATTTACATCCACAAGTCTCTTTGGCACGTCTGTCAATAAATATGGAATCCAGTAATGCCCGCTGACCATCTCTCATACTTTATGCATGTTCCAATTTTTCAACTAGGTATTCCCAATCACCAGTCCTTTTTCAGCACACAACTCCACAAGCTATTCGCTATTTCCATTGATAATACTGAATACCTGATAACCCTAGTAATATTCTCGACTGCCATATTAATCAACCTTCGTGTTTAGATCGCCCATCACTCATACCCAGTCTATCACATCAAAACTGCTCTCACTCGCTCGGCTACTCCCACGATCTTTATGACCAGGTGCATAAGCACTAAAAATTACCCATCTCTCACCAACTTTTTTTTTTTTCAAATTATCTAAGATTTACATTCGTGCCCTCTCGCACACGTAGCTCCTGCTTCAGGAGCAGTGCTACTCCTTCCTTAGCTCTTGTCCTCTCACCAACCTCTGACTTTACTCCCAAGACTTTTCCGGTCCATACTTCCCCTTTTACCCTTTGAGCATTGTTTCACTCGGCCAGAACATCCAGGTTCTCTTCCTCAAAGTTGAACATATAATACCGACGCATTTGCCTGTTAACAACCCATGAAACCTCTAATGGCTCATATGTAACTGTCTTACGTTGTTAACAGTAGATGGAAGACATAAGTACACATAACACATTAAAAAAAAGATCGTATTTATAATTTTTTTCTTTGAGGATTTTACAGATGTGATAATTCTGATGCTTCACTTTTGTGTGTGCTGTGTGTCGTCATTTGCTTGTGTTTTGCTATCGTCTTTGCTCATCAATTATTCCACTTGCTCTCCCGAAATGTGTGTGTGTGTTCTAAACATTATATATGCCCGAACGGTTTGTGCAACCCTGATCTATGCCCGAACGGTTTGTGTAACCCTGATCTATGCCCGAACGGTTTGTGTAACCCTGATCTATGCCCGAACGGTTTGTGTAACCCTGATCTATGCCCGAACGGTTTGTGTAACCCTGATCTATGCCCGAACGGTTTGTGCAACCCTGATCTATGCTCGAACGGTTTGTGCAACTCTGATCTATGCTCGAACGGTTTGTGCAACCCTGATCTATGCTCGAACGGTTTAAGTAACCCTGATCTATGCTCGAACGGTTTGTGCAACCCTGATCTATGCCCGAACGGTTTGTGTAACCCTGATCTATGCCCGAACGGTTTGTGTAACCCTGATCTATGCCCGAACGGTTTGTGCAACCCTGATCTATGCGCGAACGGTTTGTGCAACCCTGATCTATGCTCGAACGGTTTGTGCAACCCTGATCTATTATTGCTGTGTCCCCATTACCTATGTGGCTCATGTCATACGATGTTAACCATCTGTTTACTATTATGATATATTGTTATCTGAATTATAGCTTCTGTGTGCGTTGTATCTAAAGTTGAAAAATTTATGTAATCATATGGAAGGAGGGGCAAGTATGCAGTCTGTTGTGGATGAGAGAGCTTGGGAAGTGAGTCAGTTGTTGTTCGCTGATGATACAGCGCTGGTGGCTGATTCATGTGAGAAACTGCAGAAGCTGGTGACTGAGTTTGGTAAACTGTGTGAAAGAAGAAAGTTAAGAGTAAATGTGAATAAGAACAAGGTTATTAGGTACAGTAGGGTCGAGGGTCAAGTCAGTTGGGAGGTAAGTTTGAATGGAGAAAAACTGGAGGAAGTAAAGTGTTTTAGATATCTGGGAGTGGATCTGGCAGCGGATGGAACCATGGAAGCGGAAGTGAATCATAGGGTGGGGGAGGGGGCGAAAATTCTGGGAGCCTTGAAGAATGTTTGGAAGTCGAGAACATTATCTCGGAAAGCAAAAATGGGTATGTTTGAAGGAATAGTGGTTCCAACAATGTTGTATGGTTGCGAGGCGTGGGCTATGGATAGAGTTGTGCGCAGGAGGGTGGATGTGCTGGAAATGAGATGTTTGAGGACAATGTGTGGTGTGAGGTGGTTTGATCGAGTAAGTAATGTAAGGGTAAGAGAGATGTGTGGAAATAAAAAGAGCGTGGTTGAGAGAGCAGAAGAGGGTGTTTTGAAATGGTTTGGGCACATGGAGAGAATGAGTGAGGAAAGATTGACCAAGAGGATATATGTCGGAGGTGGAGGGAACGAGGAGAAGTGGGAGACCAAATTGGAGGTGGAAAGATGGAGTGAAAAAGATTTTGAGTGATCGGGGCCTGAACATGCAGGAGGGTGAAAGTCGGGCAAGGAATAGAGTGAATTGGATCGATGTGGTATACCGGGGTCGACGTGATGTCAATGGATTGAATCAGGGCATGTGAAGCGTCTGGGGTAAACCATGGAAAGTTGTGTGGGGCCTGGATGTGGAAAGGGAGCTGTGGTTTCGGTTCATTATTACATGACAGTTAGAGACTGAGTGTGAACGAATGGGGCCTTTGTTGTCTTTTCCTAGCGCTACCTCGCACACATAAGGGGGATGTTATTCCATATGTGGCGAGGTGGCGATGGGAATAAATAAAGGCAGACAGTATGAATTATGTACATGTGTATATATTTATATGTCTGTGTGTGTATATATATATATATATATGTGTGTGCATTGAGATGTATAGGTATGTATATTTGCGTGTGTGGACGTGTATGTATATACATGTGTATGGGGGTGGGTTGGGCCATTCTTTCGTCTGTTTCCTTGCGCTACCTCGCAAACGCGGGAGACAGCGACAAAACAAAAAAAAAAAAATGAAAATGAAACAGGAGATCCCGAGCGCTTTCGTGTATTAACGCGTTATCTAAAGATTTTGTTATTACATGAATGCACTCAGGATCTGTTTCTGATTCGTGTGGTTTTCTCAGCATTCATTAATCATATGGAAATGAGATGTCTGAGGACAATGTGTGGTGTGAGGTGGTTTGATCGAGTAAGTAATGTAAGGGTAAGAGAGATGTGTGGAAATAAAAAGAGCGTGGTTGAGAGAGCAGAAGAGGGTGTTTTGAAATGGTTTGGGCACATGGAGAGAATGAGTGAGGAAAGATTGACCAAGAGGATATATGTGTCGGAGGTGGAGGGAACGAGGAGAAGAGGGAGACCAAATTGGAGGTGGAAAGATGGAGTGAAAAAGATTTTGTGTGATCGGGGCCTGAACTTGCAGGAGGGTGAAAAGAGGGCAAGGAATAGAGTGAATTGGAGCAATGTGGTATACCGGGGTTGACGTGCTGTCAGTGGATTGAATCAAGACATGTGAAGCGTCTGGGGTAAACCATGGAAAGCTGTGTAGGTATGTATATTTGCGTGTGTGGACGTATGTATATACATGTGTATGGGGGGGGGGTTGGGCCATTTCTTTCGTCTGTTTCCTTGCGCTACCTCGCAAACGCGGGAGACAGCGACAAAGTAAAAAAAAAAAAAAAAAAAAAATATATATATATATATATATATATATATATATATATATATATATATATATATATATATATACATACAAATATATACGCATATCGTAGAAGGCAATTACGATGGACGGAAGCGGGTTAAGGGGCTGGAATCCCTTCTTGTATGTCTGCTTCAAAAATTTGGAACAGGAGGAGGAGCCACATGAGGAGTGCTAAGTGAAAGAGAGCTCATGGATAAGAGGGAAGAATGGTTTGGGAATGTCTATGGACAAAAGTCAGGAGTTACTATGAAGGCGAGTGTTAAGGAAGGAGTAGCACTGCTTCAGAAGGAGGGGTTGTAGGAGTGTGAAAGATTATGGATGAAGATGAAAGTGGATCGCGGGGGTTGGTTTATTGCCAGTATTTATGCACCTGAAGGCGATAGGAGTAAGAGAGGTGTTTGTGTGTTGTGGGAGGAGGTGAGTGAATGTGTGGTCAATCTTTATGTGAAGGAGCGAGAGTGATGGGTGATTCAAAATTGAGAGTAGATACTTTTAACATTTTAAGGTATAATCTAAGGCCATGGAATGCCCAGTGTTTTCATTGAAACTGAAAAGGTTGTGCAGTTGTGCTGAGAAAAGACTGGTGATTAGGAATGCATTATTTGGAAGAGGGTCATGTACATGTGGGTTGGGTAGGTAAGTGGGCATGTTTGGGTTACCTACCAATGATAGGCGTGCAGAAGAGAGAATCTTGGACGAGAATGTGCACACACGGATAGCTGGTGAGGTGTCTGATTATTATCTGGTGGTCGAAGCTCAGGGAAAAGTGGGAAATGTTTCGTTTTGGAAGAGCTTAGGGGAAATGATTATATTTAAAGATAATGTTTTACTGAAGACGTGTTAGGAGAGATTGGGCGTAGAATGGCAAAACCTCGAAAGGACAAATTTGATGGAAAAATAGCAGAAATCGAAGTTTTTGTGAAGCTTGAAGTTTTGTCTTCAAGAATTACGATTTCCTGCGAGTAGAAATATAAACGCGCGCGCGTCTTTGTCACTTCCAGAGTTCAAAGAGCCACAGGGGCCATTTAAATGCTTAGAGCGAGGGCATTTAAATGGTCCGCGCGAGGGGCATTTAAGTGTCGAAACTCTGCAGGACAAAATATACCTTAGAAATATTAACATTATTACGTCAGTCTGTTTTTATGAAGTCTTACATTTTCTCTAAGTCCATTTCTTGGTCATTTGGGATATCAAATCCCAGTTATGACATCCCAGTCCCTTTTAATTGGCCCTTAAGGACCACCTCTTTTGAAATGGCATTGGATATAAACACCACCTCGCTACCTTAGCCTCCCAGACTCTCTTTCAGTCAATTTACAAGTGTAATAAGGTGGGCAGTCATCATATATGTGTACATTATATTATATACTTGATCGCCGTTTCCTGCGTCAGCGAGGTAGGGCCAGGAAATAGACGAAGAATGTCCAGACCACTCGTATACACATAAATGTCTACAAACACACACACACACATACATATACATAACATATACGTGTATATACAAAGACATATACATATATACACATGTGCATATTCATACTTGCTTGCCTTCATCCATTACAGGCGCTACCCCGCCCCACAGGAAACAGCATCGCTACCCTTTGATTCCATTTACGTATATTCATTTCTATATAATCATTTCTTTTATAATTCTGTGAAAAACATAGACATAGGAAAGAGTGATGGTAGAACGAGGAGGAAGTGATGATAAAGAGAAAAGATAAGAGATTAAATAGACAGAGAAAGTGAGTTTTGAGATAGAATTGGTGTCGTGGAGGTAGGTGGTCTTAGAGGGGTAATGGTCCATGTTGGCTGTGGTATAGTGGTGCAGGGAGTGTTGGCTGTGGTATAGTGGTGCAGGGAGTGTTGGCTGTGGTATAGTGGTGCAGGGAGTGTTGGCTGTGGTATAGTGGTGCAGGGAGTGTTGGCTGTGGTATATAGTGGTGCAGGGAGTGTTGGCTGTGGTATAGTGGTGCAGGGCGTGTTGGCTGTGGTAGAGTGGTGCAGGGCGTGTTGGCTGTGGTATATAGTGGTGCAGGGCGTGTTGGCTGTGGTAGAGTGGTGCAGGGAGTGTTGGCTGTGGTAGAGTGGTGCAGGGAGTGTTGGCTGTGGTATAGTGGTGCAGGGAGTGTTGGCTGTGGTAGAGTGGTGCAGGGAGTGTTGGCTGTGGTAGAGTGGTGCAGGGAGTGTTGGCTGTGGTAGAGTGGTGCAGGGAGTGTTGGCTGTGGTATAGTGGTGCAGGGAGTGTTGGCTGTGGTAGAGTGGTACAGGGAGTGTTGGCTGTGGTAGAGTGATGCAGGGAGTGTTGGCTGTGGTATAGTGGTGCAGGGAGTGTTGGCTGTGGTATATAGTGGTGCAGGGAGTGTTGGCTGTGGCATAGTGGTGCAGGGAGTGTTGGCTGTGGTAGAGTGGTGCAGGGAGTGTTGGCTGTGGTAGAGTGGTGCAGGGAGTGTTGGCTGTGGTATAGTGGTGCAGGGAGTGTTGGCTGTGGTAGAGTGGTGCAGGGAGTGTTGGCTGTGGTATATAGTGGTGCAGGGAGTGTTGGCTGTGGCCTAGTGGTGCAGGGAGTGTTGGCTGTGGTAGAGTGGTGCAGGGAGTGTTGGCTGTGGTAGAGTGGTGCAGGGAGTGTTGGCTGTGGTATAGTGGTGCAGGGAGTGTTGGCTGTGGTAGAGTGGTGCAGGGAGTGTTGGCTGTGGTAGAGTGGTGCAGGGAGTGTTGGCTGTGGTAGAGTGGTGCAGGGAGTGTTGGCTGTGGTATAGTGGTGCAGGGAGTGTTGGCTGTGGTAGAGTGGTACAGGGAGTGTTGGCTGTGGTAGAGTGATGCAGGGAGTGTTGGCTGTGGTATAGTGGTGCAGGGAGTGTTGGCTGTGGTATATAGTGGTGCAGGGAGTGTTGGCTGTGGCATAGTGGTGCAGGGAGAGTTGGCTGTGGCATAGTGGTGCAGGGAGTGTTGGCTGTGGTAGAGTGGTGCAGGGAGTGTTGGCTGTGGTATAGTGGTGCAGGGAGTGTTGGCTGTGGTATAGTGGTGCAGGGAGTGTTGGCTGTGGTATATAGTGGTGCAGGGAGTGTTGGCTGTGGCATAGTGGTGCAGGGAGAGTTGGCTGTGGCATAGTGGTGCAGGGAGTGTTGGCTGTGGTATAGTGATGCAGGGAGTGTTGGCTGTGGTATAGTGGTGCAGGGAGTGTTGGCTGTGGTATAGTGGTGTAGGCAGGGAGTGTTGGCTGTGGCTGTGGTAGAGTGGTGCAGGGAGTGTTGGCTGTGGTAGAGTGGTGCAGGGAGTGTTGGCTGTGGTATAGTGGTGCAGGGAGTGTTGGCTGTGGTAGAGTGGTACAGGGAGTGTTGGCTGTGGTAGAGTGGTGCAGGGAGTGTTGGCTGTGGTATAGTGATGCAGGGAGTGTTGGCTGTGGTAGAGTGATGCAGGGAGTGTTGGCTGTGGTAGAGTGGTGCAGGGAGTGTTGGCTGTGGTAGAGTGGTGCAGGGAGTGTTGGCTGTGGTAGAGTGATGCAGGGAGTGTTGGCTGTGGTATAGTGGTGCAGGGAGTGTTGGCTGTGGTATATAGTGGTGCAGGGAGTGTTGGCTGTGGTAGAGTGGTGCAGGGAGTGTTGGCTGTGGTATATAGTGGTACAGGGAGTGTTGGCTGTGGTATAGTGGTACAGGGAGTGTTGGCTGTGGTATAGTGGTGCAGGGAGTGTTGGCTATGATTTAGTGGTGCAGGGAGTGTTGGCTGTGGTATAGTGGTGCAGGGAGTGTTGGCTGTGGTAGAGTGGTGCAGGGAGTGTTGGCTGTGGTAGAGTGGTGCAGGGAGTGTTGGCTGTGGTAGAGTGGTGCAGGGAGTGTTGGCTGTGGTATAGTGGTGCAGGGAGTGTTGGCTGTGGTATAGTGGTGCAGGGAGTGTTGGCTGTGGTATAGTGGTGCAGGGAGTGTTGGCTGTGGTATAGTGGTGCAGGGAGTGTTGGCTGTGGTATAGTGGTGCAGGGAGTGTTGGCTGTGGTATATAGTGGTGCAGGGAGTGTTGGCTGTGGTATATAGTGGTGCAGGGAGTGTTGGCTGTGGTAGAGTGGTACAGGGAGTGTTGGCTGTGGTATAGTGGTGCAGGGAGTGTTGGCTGTGGTAGAGTGGTACAGAGAGTGTTGGCTGTGGTAGAGTGGTGCAGAGAGTGTTGGCTGTGGTATAGTGGTGCAGGGAGTGTTGGCTGTGGTAGAGTGGTGCAGGGAGTGTTGGCTGTGGTATAGTGGTGCAGGGAGTGTTGGCTGTGGTATAGTGGTGCAGGGAGTGTTGGCTGTGGTACAGTGGTGCAGGGAGTGTTGGCTGTGGTACAGTGGTGCAGGGAGTGTTGGCTGTGGTAGAGTGGTACAGGGAGTGTTGGCTGTGGTAGAGTGGTACAGGGAGTGTTGGCTGTGGTAGAGTGGTACAGGGAGTGTTGGCTGTGGTATATAGTGGTGCAGGGAGTGTTGGCTGTGGTATAGTGGTACAGGAAGTGTTGGCTGTGGTATATAGTGGTGGAGGGAGTGTTGGCTGTGGTATAGTGGTACAGGGAGTGTTGGCTGTGGTATAGTGGTGTAGGGAGTGTTGGCTGTGGTAGAGTGGTACAGGGAGTGTTGGCTGTGATAGTGGTGCAGGGAGTGTTGGCTGTGGTAGAGTGATGCAGGGAGTGTTGGCTGTGGTATAGTGGTGCAGGGAGTGTTGGCTGTGGTATAGTGGTGCAGGGAGTGTTGGCTGTGGCTGTGGTATAGTGGTGCAGGGAGTGTTGGCTGTGGCTGTGGATAGTGGTGCAGGGAGTGGTGACTGTGGTAGAGTGGTACAGGGAGTGTTGGCTGTGGTATAGTGGTGCAGGGAGTGTTGGCTGTGGTATAGTGGTGCAGGGAGTGTTGGCTGTGGTATAGTGGTGCAGGGAGTGTTGGCTGTGGCTGTGGATAGTGGTGCAGGGAGTGTTGGCTGTGGTAGAGTGGTGCAGGGAGTGTTGGCTGTGGTATAGTGGTGCAGGGAGTGTTGGCTGTGGTATAGTGGTACAGGGAGTGTTGGCTGTGGTACAGTGATGCAGGGAGTGTTGGCTGTGGTACAGTGATGCAGGGAGTGTTGGCTGTGGTATAGTGGTGCAGGGAGTGTTGGCTGTGGTATAGTGGTGAAGGGAGTGTTGGCTGTGGTATAGTGGTGCAGGGAGTGTTGGCTGTGGTATAGTGGTGCAGGGAGTGTTGGCTGTGGTAGAGTGGTACAGGGAGTGTTGGCTGTGGTATAGTGGTGCAGGGAGTGTTGGCTGTGGTAGAGTGGTGCAGGGAGTGTTGGCTGTGGTATAGTGGTGCAGGGAGTGTTGGCTGTGGTATAGTGGTGTAGGGAGTGTTGGCTGTGGTATAGTGGTGCAGGGAGTGTTGGCTGTGGTATAGTGGTGCAGGGAGTGTTGGCTGTGGTATAGTGGTGCAGGGAGTGTTGGCTGTGGTATAGTGGTGCAGGGAGTGTTGGCTGTGGTATAGTGGTGCAGGGAGTGTTGGCTGTGGTATAGTGGTACAGGGAGTGTTGGCTGTGGTAGAGTGGTACAGGGAGTGTTGGCTGTGGTAGAGTGGTGCAGGGAGTGTTGGCTGTGGTAGAGTGGTGCAGGGAGTGTTGGCTGTGGTAGAGTGGTACAGGGAGTGTTGGCTGTGGTAGAGTGGTACAGGGAGTGTTGGCTGTGGTAGAGTGGTGCAGGGAGTGTTGGCTGTGGTAGAGTGGTGCAGGGAGTGTTGGCTGTGGTAGAGTGGTGCAGGGAGTGTTGGCTGTGGTAGAGTGGTGCAGGGAGTGTTGGCTGTGGTAGAGTGGTGCAGGGAGTGTTGGCTGTGGTAGAGTGGTACAGGGAGTGTTGGCTGTGGTAGAGTGGTACAGGGAGTGTTGGCTGTGGTAGAGTGGTACAGGGAGCGTTGGCTGTGGTATATAGTGGTACAGGGAGCGTTGGCTGTGGTATAGTGATGCAGGGAGTGTTGGCTGTGGTAGAGTGGTACAGGGAGTGTTGGCTGTGGTAGAGTGGTGCAGGGAGTGTTGGCTGTGGTAGAGTGGTACAGGGAGTGTTGGCTGTGGTAGAGTGGTGCAGGGAGTGTTGGCTGTGGTAGAGTGGTGCAGGGAGTGTTGGCTGTGGTAGAGTGGTGCAGGGAGTGTTGGCTGTGGTAGAGTGGTGCAGGGAGTGTTGGCTGTGGTAGAGTGGTACAGGGAGTGTTGGCTGTGGTAGAGTGGTGCAGGGAGTGTTGGCTGTGGTAGAGTGGTGCAGGGAGTGTTGGCTGTGGTAGAGTGGTGCAGGGAGTGTTGGCTGTGGTAGAGTGGTGCAGGGAGTGTTGGCTGTGGTAGAGTGGTGCAGGGAGTGTTGGCTGTGGTAGAGTGGTACAGGGAGTGTTGGCTGTGGTAGAGTGGTGCAGGGAGTGTTGGCTGTGGTAGAGTGGTGCAGGGAGTGTTGGCTGTGGTAGAGTGGTGCAGGGAGTGGTGGCTGTGGTAGAGTGGTACAGGGAGTGTTGGCTGTGGTACAGTGATGCAGGGAGTGGTGGCTGTGGTAGAGTGGTGGAAGGAGCGAATGCAGATGCAGGTCAGTGGTGGAGCTGGGGACCTGGGACCTGCCAGTGGCAGTAGGTGGGCATTCAGGTGGACGTGTTGGGTGTTCTGTGCGTGATGCTGGGGAAAACATGGAGTTCTTATGCATTTATGTGTCTTTTAGATGGTTTGTTTTCGCTCTAGGAACCTAGGTAGCTTGTGGTTGAAGGTCAGTGGCTAGGTCAGTAGATCAAGGTTGGGAAAGGGGCCCTTGTGGTTATAGGGAGTTGGTTCGATCTTTGGACACGCTCTGTGACCCACGATACATTACGCAATGACGCAAACCTTAGCGATAGCAAGGTATGTTAATCAGTCAAGTTCCACTTCGTGTGGCGGGTGTAGATAGTTTGCAGTGTGTTAAAGATACAATGGTGGTTAAATGGTGGTTGCGTCTTTAAAGCCGAAGCTGATCACCTAAAAGGCGTAACGTGTGATTACAGTGGTCGTCCAGAATGTTAGGCAGTGTTTTAAGCTGCCATGCGTTACTCTTTATGGGCGTTTTGAGAGGTCTTTAAACCTTGGCTGTAGGGTTCAGCGTTTTAAGGTCACTGAATAACCAATCCTTTATGAGGTAAACAATGGTGTCAGGATAACCAATCCTTTATGAGGCAGACAATGGTGTCAGGATAACCAATCCTTTATGAGGCAAACAATGGTGTCAGGATAACCAATTCTTCATGAGGCAAACAATGGTGTCAGGATAACCAATTCTTCATGAGGCAAACAATGGGGTCAGGATAACCAATCCTTTATGAGGCAAACAATGGTGTCAGGGTAACCAATCCTTTATGAGGCAAACAATGGTGTCAGGATAACCAATCCTTCCTGAGGCAAACAATGGTGTCAGGATAACCAATCCTTCCTGAGGCAAACAATGGTGTCAGGATAACCAATTCTTCATGAGGCAAACAATGGTGTCAGGATAACCAATCCTTAATGAGGCAAACAATGGTGTCAGGATAACCAATCCTTCCTGAGGTAAACAATGGTGTCAGGATAACCAGTTCTTCCTGAGGTAAACAATGGTGTCAGGATAACCAATCCTTTATGAGGTAAACAATGGTGTCAGGATAACCAATCCTTCCTGAGGTAAACAATGGTGTCAGGATAACCAATCCTTCCTGAGGTAAACAATGGTGTCAGGATAACCAATCCTTCCTGAGGTAAACAATGGTGTCAGGATAACCAATCCTTCCTGAGGTAAACAATGGTGTCAGGGTAACCAATTCTTCCTGAGGTAAACAATGGTGTCAGGATAACCAATCCTTCCTGAGGTAAACAATGGTGTCAGGATAACCAATCCTTCCTGAGGTAAACAATGGTGTCAGGATAACCAATCCTTCCTGAGGTAAACAATGGTGTCAGGATAACCAATCCTTCCTGAGGTAAACAATGGTGTCAGGGTAACCAATTCTTCCTGAGGTAAACAATGGTGTCAGGATAACCAATCCTTCCTGAGGTAAACAATGGTGTCAGGGTAACCAATTCTTCCTGAGGCAAACAATGGTGTCAGGATAACCAATCCTTCCTGAGGCAAACAATGGTGTCAGGATAACCAATTCTTCCTGAGGCAAACAATGGTGTCAGGATAACCAATTCTTCCTGAGGCAAACAATGGTGTCAGGATAACCAATTCTTCCTGAGGCAAACAATGGTGTCAGGATAACCAATTCTTCCTGAGGCAAACAATGGTGTCAGGATAACCAATTCTTCATGAGGCAAACAATGGGGTCAGGATAACCAATTCTTCCTGAGGCAAACAATGGTGTCAGGATAACCAATTCTTCCTGAGGTAAACAATGGTGTCAGGATAACCAATTCTTCCTGAGGCAAACAATGGTGTCAGGATAACCAATCCTTCCTGAGGCAAACAATGGTGTCAGGGTAACCAATCCTTTATGAGGCAAACAATGGTGTCAGGATAACCAGTCCTTCCTGAGGCAAACAATGGGGTCAGGATAACCAATCCTTTATGAGGTAAACAATGGTGTCAGGATAACCAATCCTCTATGAGGCAAACAATGGTGTCAGGATAACCAATCCTTTATGAGGCAAACAATGGTGTCAGGATAACCAATCCTTTATGAGGCAAACAATGGTGTCAGGATAACCAATCCTTTATGAGGTAAACAATGGTGTCAGGATAACCAATCCTTTATGAGGCAAACAATGGTGTTAGGATAACCAATTCTTCATGAGGCAAACAATGGTGTCAGGATAACCAATTCTTCATGAGGCAAACAATGGTGTCAGGATAACCAATTCTTCATGAGGCAAACAATGGTGTCAGGATAACCAATTCTTCATGAGGCAAACAATGGTGTCAGGGTAACCAATCCTCTATGAGGCAAACAATGGTGTCAGGGTAACCAATCCTTTATGAGGCAAACAATGGTGTCAGGGTAACCAATCCTGGAGGTGTGGCGATGCATGGGGTCCTGGAGGTGTAGCGATGCATTGGGTCCTGGAGGTATGGGGATGCATGGGGTCCTGGAGGTGTGGCGATGCATGGGGTCCTGGAGGTGTAGCGATGCATTGGGTCCTGGAGGTATGGGGATGCATGGGGTCCTGGAGGTGTGGCGATGCATGGGGTCCTGGAGGTGTAGCGATGCATTGGGTCCTGGAGGTATGGGGATGCATGGGGTCCTGGAGGTGTGGCGATGCATGGGGTCCTGGAGGTGTAGCGATGCATTGGGTCCTGGAGGTATGGCAATGCACGGGGTCCTGGAGGTGTGGCGATGCATGGGGCCCTGGAGGTGTGGCGATGCATGGGGTCCTGGAGGTGTAGCGATGCATTGGGTCCTGGAGGTATGGCGATGCACGGGGTCCTGGAGGTGTGGCGATGCATGGGGTCCTGGAGGTGTGGCGATGCATGGGGTCCTGGAGGTGTGGCAATGCATGGGGCCCTGGAGGTGTGGCGATGCATGGGGCCCTGGAGGTGTGGCGATGCATGGGGTCCTGGAGGTGTGGCGATGCATGGGGTCCTGGAGGTGTGGCGATGCATGGGGTCCTGGAGGTGTGGCGATGCATGGGATCCTGGAGGTGTGGCGATGCATGGGGTCCTGGAGGTGTGGCGATGCATGGGGCCATGGAGGTGTAGCGATGCATTGGGTCCTGGAGGTGTGGCGATGCACGGGGTCCTGGAGGTGTGGCGATGCATGGGGCCCTGGAGGTGTGGCGATGCATGGGGTCCTGGAGGTGTAGCGATGCATTGGGTCCTGGAGGTATGGCGATGCACGGGGTCCTGGAGGTGTGGCGATGCATGGGGTCCTGGAGGTGTGGCGATGCATGGGGTCCTGGAGGTGTGGCGATGCATGGGGCCCTGGAGGTGTGGCGATGCATGGGGCCCTGGAGGTGTGGCGATGCATGGGGTCCTGGAGGTGTGGCGATGCATGGGGTCCTGGAGGTGTGGCGATGCATGGGGTCCTGGAGGTGTGGCGATGCATGGGGTCCTGGAGGTATGGCGATGCATGGGGCCCTGGAGGTGTGGCGATGCATGGGGTCCTGGAGGTGTGGCGATGCATGGGGTCCTGGAGGTGTAGCGATGCATTGGGTCCTGGAGGTATGGCGATGCACGGGGTCCTGGAGGTGTGGCGATGCATGGGGTCCTGGAGGTGTGGCGATGCATGGGGTCCTGGAGGTGTGGCGATGCATGGGGCCCTGGAGGTGTGGCGATGCATGGGGTCCTGGAGGTGTGGCGATGCATGGGGTCCTGGAGGTGTGGCGATGCATGGGGTCCTGGAGGTGTGGCGATGCATGGGGTCCTGGAGGTGTGGCGATGCATGGGGTCCTGGAGGTGTAGCGATGCATTGGGTCCTGGAGGTATGGCGATGCACGGGGTCCTGGAGGTGTGGCGATGCATGGGGTCCTGGAGGTGTGGCGATGCATGGGGTCCTGGAGGTGTGGCGATGCATTGGGTCCTGGAGGTGTGGCGATGCACGGGGTCCTGGAGGTGTGGCGATGCATAGGGTCCTGGAGGTGTGGCGATGCATGGGGTCCTGGAGGTGTGGCGATGCATGGGGTCCTGGAGGTGTGGCGATGCATGGGGTCCTGGAGGTGTAGCGATGCATTGGGTCCTGGAGGTATGGCGATGCATGGGGTCCTGGATGTGTGGCGATGCATGGGGTCCTGGATGTGTGGCGATGCATGGGGTCCTGGAGGTGTGGCGATGCATGGGGTCCTGGAGGTGTGGCGATGCATGGGGTCCTGGAGGTGTGGCGATGCATGGGGTCCTGGAGGTGTGGCGATGCACGGGGGTCCTGGAGGTGTGGCGATGCATGGGGTCCTGGAGGTGTGGCGATGCATGGGGTCCTGGAGGTGTGGCGATGCATGAGGTCCTGGAGGTGTGGCGATGCGCGCGGCCCTGGAGGTGTGGCGATGCGCGCGGCCCTGGAGGTGTGGCGATGCATGGGGTCCTGGAGGTGTGGCGATGCATGGGGTTTTGGAGGTGTGGCGATGCATGGGGTCCTGGAGGTGTGGCGATGCATGGAGTCCTGGAGGTGTGGCGATGCATGAGGTCCTGGAGGTGTGGCGATGCGCGCGGCCCTGGAGGTGGGGCGATGCGCGCGGCCCTGGAGGTGTGGCGATGCATGGGGTCCTGGAGGTGTGGCGATGCATGGGGTCCTGGAGGTGTGGCGATGCATGGGGTCCTGGAGGTGTGGCGATGCATGGGGTCCTGGAGGTGTGGCGATGCATGGGGTCCTGGAGGTGTGGCGATGCATGGGGTCCTGGAGGTGTGGCGATACATGGGGTCCTGGAGGTGTGGCGATGCATAGGGCCCTGGAGGTGTGGCGATGCATGGGGTCCTGGAGGTGTGGCGATGCATGGGGTCCTGGAGGTGTGGCGATGCATTGGGTCCTGGAGGTGTGGCGATGCACGGGGTCCTGGAGGTGTGGCGATGCATGGGGTCCTGGAGGTGTGGCGATGCATTGTGTCCTGTAGGTGTGGCGATGCATGGGGTCCTGGAAGTGTGGCTATGCATAGGGCCCTGGAGGTGTGGCGATGCACGGGGCCCTGGAGGTGTGGCGATGCATGGGGTCCTGGAGGTGTGGCGATGCATGGGGTCCTGGAGGTGTGGCGATGCATGGGGTCCTGGAGGTGTAGCGATGCATGGGGTCCTGGAGGTGTGGATATGCATGGGGTCCTGGAGGTGTGACGATGCATGGGGTCCTGGAGGTGTGGCGATGCATGGGGCCCTGGAGGTATGGCGATGCATGGGGCCCTGGAGGTGTGGCGATGCATGGGGTCCTGGAGGTGTGGCGATGCATGGGGTCCTGGAGGTGTGGCGATGCATGGGGTCCTGGAGGTGTGGCGATGCACGGGGTCCTGGAGGTGTGGCGATGCACGGGGTCCTGGAGGTGTGGCGATGCATGGGGTCCTGGAGGTGTGGCGATGCATGGGGTCCTGGAGATGTGGCGATGCATGGGGCCCTGGAGGTGTGGCGATGCACGGGGTCCTGGAGGTGTGGCGATGCATGGGGTCCTGGAGGTGGGCGATGCATGGGGTCCTGGAGGTGTGGCGATGCACGGGGTCCTGGAGGTGTGGCGATGCATGGGGTCCTGGAGGTGTGGCGATGCACGGGGTCCTGGAGGTGTGGCGATGCATGGGGTCCTGGAGGTGTGGCGATGCATGGGGTCCTGGAGGTGTGGCGATGCATGGGGTCCTGGAGGTGTGGCGATGCATGGGGTCCTGGAGGTGTGGCGATGCGCGCGGCCTGGAGGTGTGGCGATGCATGGGGTCCTGGAGGTGTGGCGATGCATGGGGTCCTGGAGGTGTGGCGATGCACGGGGTCCTGGAGGTGTGGCGATGCACGGGGTCCTGGAGGTGTGGCGATGCACGGGGTCCTGGAGGTGTGGCGATGCATGGGGTCCTGGAGGTGTGGCGATGCATGGGGTCCTGGAGGTGTGGCGATGCATGGGGTCCTGGAGGTGTGGCGATGCATAGGGCCCTGGAGGTGTGGCAATGCATAGGGTCCTGGAGGTGTGGCGATGCATGGGGTCCTGGAGGTGTGGGGATGCATGGGGTCCTGGAGGTGTGGCGATGCATGGGGTCCTGGAGGTGTGGCGATGCATGGGGTCCTGGAGGTGTGGCTATGCATGGGGTCCTGGAGGTGTGGCGATGCACGGGGTCCTGGAGGTGTGGCGATGCATGGGGTCCTGGAGGTGTGGCGATGCATGGGGTCCTGGAGGTGTGGCGATGCATGGGGTCCTGGAGGTGTGGCGATGCATGGGGTCCTGGAGGTGTGGCGATGCATGGGTCCCCTGGAGGTGTGGCGATGCATGGGGTCCTGGAGGTGTGGCGATGCATGGGGTCCTGGAGGTGTGGCGATGCATGGGGTCCTGGAGGTGTGGCGATGCATGGGGTCCTGGAGGTGTGGCGATGCATGGGGTCATGGAGATGTGGCGATGCAACGGGGTCCTGGAGGTGTGGCGATCATGGGGTCCTGGAGTGCGAGCACTGGGGTCCTGGAGGTGTGGCGATGCATGGGGTCCTGGAGGTGTGGCGATGCACGGGGTCCTGGAGGTGTGGCGATGCACTGGGGTCCTGGAGGTGTGGCGATGCATGGGGTCCTGGAGGTGTAGGCGATGCATGGGGTCCTGGAGGTGTGCGATGCATGGGGTCCTGGAGGTGTGGCGATGCATGGGGTCCTGGAGGTGTGGCGATGCATGGGGTCCTGGAGGTGTGGCGATGCATGGGGTCCTGGAGGGTGGCGATGCGGGGCCCTGGAGGTGTGGCGATGCATGGGGCCCTGGAGGTGTGGCGATGCATGGGGTCCTGGAGGTGTGGCGATGCATGGGGTCCTGGAGGTGTGGCGATGCACTGGGTCCTGGAGGTGTGGCGATGCATGGGTCCTGGAGGTGTGGCGATGCATGGGTCCTGGAGGTGTGGCGATGCATGGGGTCCTGGAGGTGTGGCGATGCATGGGGTCCTGGAGGTGTGGCGATGCACGGGCCCTGGAGGTGTGGCGATGCATGGGTCCTGGAGGTGTGGCGATGCATGGGGCCTGGAGGTGTGGCGATGCAGGGTCCTGGAGGTGTGGCGATGCATGGGGCCCTGGAGGTGTGGCGATGCATGGGTCCTGGAGGTGTGGCGATGCATGGGCCCTGGAGGTGTGGCGATGCATGGGCCTGGAGGTGTGGCGATGCATGGCCGGGGCCATGGTAGTGTGGCGATGCATGGGCCTGGAGGTGTGGCGATGCATGGGGTCCTGGAGGTGTGGCGATGCATGGGCCCTGGAGGTGTGGCGATGCATGGGGCCCTGGAGGTGTGGCGATGCATGGGTCCTGGAGGTGTGGCGATGCATGGGCCCTGGAGGTGTGGCGATGCATGGGGTCCTGGAGGTGTGGCGATGCATGGGTCCTGGAGGTGTGGCGATGCAGGGGTCCTGGAGGTGTGCGATGCATGGGTCCTGGAGGTGTGGCGATGCATGGGCCCTGGAGGTGTGGCGATGCATGGGGCCTGGAGGTGTGGCGATGCATGGGTCCTGGAGGTGTGGCGATGCATGGGGCCTGGAGGTGTGGCGATGCATGGGGTCCTGGAGGTGTGGCGATGCATGGGGCCTGGAGGTGTGGCGATGCATGGGGTCCTGGAGGTGTGGCGATGCATGGGCCCGGAGGTGTGGCGATGCAGGGGCCCTGGAGGTGTGGCGATGCATGGGGCCTGGAGGTGTGGCGATGCATGGGGTCCTGGAGGTGTGGCGATGCATAGGGCCCTGGAGGTGTGGCGATGCATGGGGTCCTGGAGGTGTGGCGATGCACGGGGTCCTGGAGGTGTGGCGATGCACAGGGCCCTGGAGGTGTGGCGATGCATGGGGCCCTGGAGGTGTGGCGATGCATGGGGCCCTGGAGGTGTGGCGATGCTTGGGGCCCTGGAGGTGTGGCGATGCATGGGGTCCTGGAGGTGTGGCGATGCATGGGGTCCTGGAGGTGTGGCGATGCATGGGGTCCTGGAGGTGTGGCGATGCATGGGGTCCTGGAGGTGTGGCGATGCACGGGGTCCTGGAGGTGTGGCGATGCATGGGGCCCTGGAGGTGTGGCGATGCATGGGGCCCTGGAAGTGTGGCGATGCATGGGGCCCTGGAGGTGTGGCGATGCATAGGGCCCTGGAGGTGTGGCGATGCATAGGGCCCTGGAGGTGTGGCGATGCATGGGGCCCTGGAAGTGTGGCGATGCATGGGGCCCTGGAGGTGTGGCGATGCAGGAGGCTCTGGAGGTGTGGCGATGCATGGGGCCCTGGAGGTGTGGCGATGCACGGGGTCCTTGAGATGTGGCGATGCATGGGGTCCTGGAGGTGTGGCGATGCATGGGGTCCTGGAGGTGTGGCGATGCATGGGGTCCTGGAGGTGTAGCGATGCATAGGGCCCTGGAGGTGTGGCGATGCATGGGGTCCTGGAGGTGTGGCGATGCATAGTGCCCTGGAGGTATGGCGATGCAGTAGGCCCTGGAGGTGTGGCGATGCATAGGGCCCTGGAGGTGTGGCGATGCACGGGACCCTGGAGGTGTGGCGATGCATAGGGCCCTGGAGGTGTGGCGATGAATGGGGCCCTGGAGGTGTGGCGATGAATGGGGCCCTGGAGGTGTGGCGATGAATGGGGCCCTGGAGGTGTGGCGATGCACAGGGCCCTGGAGGTGTGGCGATGCATAGGGCCCTGGAGGTGTGGCGATGCATAGGGCCCTGGAGGTGTGGCGATGCATAGGGCCCTGGAGGTGTGGCGATGCATAGGGCCCTGGAGGTGTGGCTATCCATAGGGCCCTGGAGGTGTGGCGATGCATAGGGCCCTGGAGGTGTGGCGATGCATGGAACCCTGGAGGTATGGCGATGCATAGGGCCCTGGAGGTGTGGCGATGCATAGGGCCCTAGAGGTGTGGCGATGCATAGGGCCCTGGAGGTGTGGCGATGCATGGGGCCCTGGAGGTATGGCGAGCGGGAGGGGAAAAGACGCCATTACAGACTTCCTTCGTGTGTTTATAGTCAGTGTACAGATGGCTTTAGCGTCAGTTTAACCCGACTGATGGAACAGGATGGGCGCATGGGGAGGTGGTTAGAAGTGGCAAGCAACTCCATGGTTTGAAACTGTGAGGGAGGGAAGGAGGGAGGGAAGGAAGGAGGGAAGGGAGGGATAAATTCTCGGGACACATTGTGTTCAGGGTCGGTGAGGTGTGGGAGAGCGACCACCTCACACTCTCTCTCTAATGATAAGACATTACCTTGCAAACGTCTCAAGAGATGTGTGGTGGAGTGCTTGGAGTGGGATGGAGGCATTCTTCGTGGTGGACCGTGAAAGGCCAGTGTGTTGGCTGAGGCACACACACACACACACACACACACACACACACACACACACACACACACACACATACACACGCGCACGAACGCACGCACACACAGTGGCTATGCTTGTGTTTTTAGGTCTAGTGTGTGTGTGTGTGTGACTCGTCTGCTATGCGGTGGGTTCTGTTTAAGATAACCTGGTTGAAACACACACACACACACGTACATCTACACATCTACACATCTACACACACACACACACACACACACACACACACACACACACACACACACAGTGGCTATGCTTGTGTTTTTAGGTCTAGTGATGTGGGTGTGTGTGTGTGTGTTTGTGTGTGTGTGTGTGTGACTCGTCTGCTATGCAGTGGGTTCTGTTTAAGATAACCTGGTTTAAACACACACACACACACACACACACACACACACGTACATACACACATCTACATACACACACACTCACAAACACATACACACAACATACACATAGACATGCACACATACACACCTACACACACACCTACACACACAAATACACCTATATAGACACACCTACACCCACAAATACACCTACACACACACACACACACACACACACACACACACACACACACCTATTTACTGCCTTGCAACATGGAGATGGGAGGAGTGGAAAAGGAAAGAGATGGGAGAAGGAAGGGGACAGTTTGACTTGGTAAGAGAAGACTGAAGTGTGTGTAGATGTTTGGTGTAATGTTATGGATGCATGTAGCGGATTTCTGGAACTTTAATATTCGTGTCTTAATGAACAGCTGGGTTGACTGTGGGACTAACTACTGCAACCAGGATTCGAACCCTGGACGATGGGGGCCCGTGAATGCGCCACAGTCAGGAACGTTGACTGATACACCAGGGTTTTTTTTACGAGGTTTTACGAGGTGCTTCAGAATCTGTGGAAGATCTTAGTGTCAATACACACTGGGTTTTTATATCCATTTTGAAGCCATCAGTGTCCATTTCTTGAAGTGTATTGCACAAAAACGTGATGTTGATGCATATTACTCACTGTACGTGGAATTATAAGGTTTGGAGTTCTGTATAGACTCCCAGACTAGAAAATGTTTTGTTTTTTATACTTTGTCGCTGTCTCCCGCGTTAGCGAGGTAGCGCAAGGAAACAGACGAAAGAATGACCCACCCACATACACATGTATATACATACACGTCCACACACGCTCATATACATACCTATACATCTCAACGTATACACGTATATACACAGACATATACATATATACACATGTATATAATTCATATTGTCTGCCTTTATTCATTCCCGTCGCCACCCCGCCACACATGAAATAACAACCCCCTCCCCCCCGCATGTGTGCGAGGTAGCGCTAGGAAAAGACAACAAAGGCCACATTCGTTCACACTCAGTCTCTAGCTGTCATGTAATAATGCACCGAAACCACAGCTCCCTTTCCACCTCCAGGCCCTACAGATCTTTATATACTTTATATAAAGCTGTTGATTTGGTCAAAGATGTATATTAGCTCACTGATCAATGTGTTAAGAGATTTATCACTTCGATCATTTGGGACCCAACGAAAAAGGGAACAAAATTTTAGATTTAGTGATGTCAACAAACGAAGATCCGATTCGTTTGTGCGAGGTTGGGTCATGTGTGTGTGTGTCTATATCAGAAACAATTGGAAGTCTTAAAAAAGAGTCTCTTGATTTTGATAGAGAATGGGAAAGAGGTTGAGGCATGAACAGATGAGGAGGCAAAATCGGCCAGGGAGGAAGCCTGGTCGACACGAAGAAACAGAGTGAGAGAAAGAAGTATACCTTACAGAAGTCATACATGTAATTCGATGGAAGACGATGAGGTTCAAGGTGCTAATAGAAAATGGGAGTTGTGGAAAGATTCGAAGACTGAAAGAGCACAAGCTAATAGAAAATGAGAGTTGTGGAATGATTCAGGGACTGAAAGAACACAACCTAATAGAAAATGGGACTTGTGGAAAGATTCGAAGACTGAAAGAGCAGAAGCTAATAGAAAATGGGCTTTGTGGAAAGATTCGAAAACTGAAAGAGCACAAGCTAATAGAAAATGGGAATTGTGGAAAGAATCGAAAACTGAAAGAGCACAAGCTAATAGAAAATGGGAGTTGTGGAAAGATTCGAAAACTGAAAGAGCACAAGCTAATAGAAAATGGGAATTGTGGAAAGAATCGAAAACTGAAAGAGCACAAGCTAATAGAAAATGGGAGTTGTGGAAAGATTCGAGGACTGAAAGAGCACAAGCTAATAGAAAAAGGGAGTTGTGGAAAGGATCGAAAACTGAAAGAGCAGAAGCTAATAGAAAATGGGAGTTGTGGAAAGATTCGAAGACTGAAAGAGCACAAGCTAATAGAAAATGGGAGTTGTGGAAAGATTCAGGGACCGAAAGAGCACAAGCTGATAGAAAATGGGAGTTGTGGAAAGAATCGAAAACTGAAAGAGCACAAGCTAATAGAAAATGGGAGTTGTGGAGCGATTCGAAGACTGTAAGAGCACAAGCTAATAGAAAATGGGAGTTGTGGAAAGATTCGAGGACTGATAGAGCACAACCTGATAGAAAATGGGAGCTGTGGAAAGAATCGAAAACTGAAAGAGTACAAGCTAATAGAAAAAGAGCGTTGTGGAAAGATTCGAAGACTGAAAGAGCACAAGCTAATAGAAAATGGGAGTTTTGGAAAGAATCGAAAATTAAAAGAGCACAAGCTAATAGAAAATAGGAGTTGTGGGATTATTCGAAGACTGAAAGAGCACTAGCTAATAGAAAATGGGAGTTGTGGAAAGAATCGAAAACTGAAAGAGCCCAAGCTAATAGAAAATGGGAGTTGTGGGATTATTCGAAGACTGAAAGAGCCCAAGCTAATAGAAAATGGGAGCTGTGGAAAGAATCGAAAACTGAAAGAGCACTAGCTAGTAGAAAATGGGAGTTGTGGAAAGAATCGAAAACTGAAAGAGCCCAAGCTAATAGAAAATGGGAGTTGTGGAAAGATTCGAAGACTGAAAGAGCACAAGCTAATAGAAAATGGGAGTTGTGGAAAGAATCGAAAACTAAAAGAGCCCAAGCTAATAGAAAATGGAAGTTGTGGAAAGATTCGAAGACTGAAGGAGCACAAGCTAATAGAAAATGGGAGTTGTGGAAAGATTTGAAGACTGAAAGAGCACAAGCTAATAGAAAATGGGAGTTGTGGAAAAAATCGAAAACTGAAAGAGCACTAGCTAATAGAAAATTGGAGTTGTGGAGTGATTCGAAGACTGAAAGAACACAAGCTAATAGAAAATGGGAGTTGTGGAGTGATTCGAAGACTGAAAGAACACAGGCTAATAGAAAATGGGAGTTGTGGAAAGATTCGAAGACTGAAACAGCACAAGGCAAGAACCACAGATGGTGGTTTGGTCACCATCTGTGCTGTTTTGAAACGGCAGGAGCTGAAAATCACCAAACAATCGTAGAAAAAGGTAGAAAGGTCACCATATCTTTGGTATAGGATGCATCAATGTTGTTTCCAAGAGTAGTGGAGTGTGTTCTTTTTAATAGACGAGCAAGCACAGGCGTATGTAGTGAAGCGCTTCCATTCGCAGAAGGTGCCAGGTTCGAACCCTGGCGTGAGAGAGAGAGAGAGCATGTTTGTGGACATCTGTGGTGTAGCGGTTAGTCTTAATTGACTGTCACGTCTACACGGACCGCTTGGGATCAAACCTGGTATGGGTTCGAGTCCTGGTCGCGGCAGTCTGTCCACAGTTCACCCAGATGTTCATCCTGCCCGAGAGGCTGGTTGATATGGGTACATGGCACAGGCTTGTGTGTGTGTGTGTGTGTGTGTGTGTGTGTGTGTGTGTGTGTGTGTGTGCGTGTGTGTGTGTAATGTGTGTACAACTCTCTCCCCATAACACACGAGACGGGGCAACACCAGTGTACAACTCTTCCCCCCGCAACACACGAGACGTGGCAACACCAGTGTACAACTCTTCCCCCGCAACACACGAGACGTGGCAACACCAGTGTGAAACACACTCTCCCCGCAACACACGAGACGTGGCAACACCAGTGTACAACTCTCCCCCCGCAACACACAAGAGATGGGGCAACACCAGTGTAAAACTCTCCCCCCGCAACACACAAGAGACGGGGCAACACCAGTGTAAACCTCTCTCCCCGCAACACACGAGACGTGGCAACACCAGTGTAAAACTCCCTCCCCGCAACACACAAGAGACGGGGCAACACCAGTGTAAAACTCCCTCCCCGCAACACACAAGAGACGGGGCAACACCAGTGTTAAACTCTTTCCCCGCAACACACAAGAGACTGGACAACACCAGTGTAAAACTCCCTCCCCGCAACACACAAGAGACGGGGCAACACCAGTGTTAAACTCTCCCCGCGCAACACACAAGAGACGGGGCAACACCAGTGTTAAACTCCCTCCCCGAAACACACAAGAGACGGGGCAACACCAGTGTTAAACTCCCTCCCCGCAACACACACGAGACGTGGCAACACCAGTGTAAAACTCTCCCCCCGCAACACACAAGAGACGTGACAACACCAGTGTACAACTCTCCCCCCGCAACACACAAGAGACAGGGCAGGCAACACCAGTGTACAACTCTCCCCCCGCAACACACAAGGTCCCCTGAAACACGAGGAGAGATGCCATTATGATCTTTACGAGAAGTGATTATTATGGCGAGGTGCGTCGAATCTGCAACACTTGCCACCTGCTGTTGCAACACAACCTGGTCCATTACACACCATATCTTGCCACAGTCTCGGCTTACCCCAGGCCTCGCCACTACACACTCTGTAACACCACATACTGTGTAACATCATACACTCTGTAACACCACGTACTGTGTTACATAATACACTCTGCAACACCACATACTTTGTTACATCATACACTCTGCAACACCACTTACTGTGTAACATCATACACTCTGCAACACCACGTACTGTGTAACATCATACACTCTGCAACACCACATACTGTGTAACATCATACACTCTGCAACACCACATACTGTGTAGCATCATACACTCTGCAACACCACATACTGTGTAGCATCATACACTCTGCAACACCACGTACTGTGTAGCATCATACACTCTGCAACACCTCATACTGTGTAACATCATGCACTCAGCCCCGTCACATACTGTGTAACATCATACACTCTGCAACATCACATACTGTATAACATCATACACTCTGCAACGCCACATACTGTGTAACATCACACACCCTGTAACATCATACACTTAGCCCCACCACATACTATCATCATACACTCTGCAACACCAGATATTGTGTAACATCATACACTCTGCAACACCACATACTGTGTAACATCATACACTCTGCAACACCACATACTGTGTAACATCATACACTCTGCAACACCACATACTGTATAACATCATACACTCTGCAACGCCACATACTGTGTAACATCACACACCCTGTAACATCATACACTTAGCCCCACCACATACTATCATCATACACTCTGCAACACCACATACTGTGTAACATCATACACTCTGCAACACCACATACTGTGTAACATCATACACTGTGCAACACTGCATACTGTGTAACATCATACACTGTGCAACACCACATACTGTGTAACATCATACTCTCTGCAACACCACATACTGTGTAACATCATACACTCTGCAACACCACATACTGTGTAACATCATACACTCTTCAACGCCACATACTATGTAACATCATATACTCTGCAACGCCACATACTGTGTAACATCATACTTAGCCCCACCACATACTGTCACACCATACACTCTGCAACACCACATACTGTGCAACCTCACATACTTAGCCCCACCAAATACTGTGTAACATCATACACTCTGCAACACCAAATACTGTGTAACATCATACACTGTGCAACACCACATACTGTGTAACATCATACACTGTGCAACACATACTGTGTAACATCATACACTCTGCAACACCACATACTGTGTAACATCATACACTCTGCAACACCACATACTCTGTAACATCATACACTCGCCCCCACCACATACTGTGTAACATCATACACTCTGCAACACCACATACTGTGTAACATCATACACTCTGCAACACCACATACTGTGTAACATCATACACTCTGCAACACCATATACTGTGTAACATCATACACTCGGCCCCACCACATACTGTGTCAATCATACACTCTGCATCACCACATGCTGTGTAACATCACACACTTAGCCCCACCACATACTGTGTAACACACATTCTGCAACACCACATACTGTGTAACATCATACACTGTGCAACACCACATACTGTGTAACGTCATACACTCTGCAACACCACATACTGTGTAACATCATACACTCTGCAACACCACATACTGTGTAACATCATACACTCGGCCCCACCACATACTGTGTCACATCATACACTCTGCATCACCACATGCTGTATAACATCACACACTTAGCCCCACCACATACTGTGTAACACACATTCTGCAACACCACATACTGTGTAACATCATACACTCTGCAACACCACATACTGTGTAACGTCATACACTCTGCAACACCACATACTGTGTAACATCATACACTCTGCAACACCACATACTGTGTAACATCATACACTCTGCAACACCACATACTGTGTAACATCATACACTCTGCAACACCACATACTGTGTAACATCATACACTCTGCAACACCACATACTGTGTAACATCATACACTCTGCAACACCACATACTGTGTAACATCATACACTCTGCAACACCACATACTGTGTAACATCATACACTCTGCAACACCACATACTGTGTAACATCATACACTCTGCAACACCACATACTGTGTAACATCATACACTCTGCAACACCACATACTGTGTAACATCATACACTCTGCAACACCACATACTGTGTAACATCATACACTCTGCAACACCACATACTGTGTAACATCATACACTCTGCAACACCACATACTGTGTAACATCATACACTCTGCAACACCACATACTGTGTAACATCATACACTCTGCAACACCACATACTGTGTAACATCATACACTCTGCAACACCACATACTGTGTAACATCATACACTCTGCAACACCCTGCAACATCATACATTGTAGCATCATACACTGTGGCACCACATGATGTGCGACATTGCACACCCTGTAACATCATACACTGTGCCACTACATATGTGCAACAACACACATCCTGTAACGCCATACACTGTGCCACCACATACCGTACATCACACCCTGTAACACCATACAATGTGCCACATCACATACTGTGCAACATCACTTGCCCTGTAACATCATACACTGTGCCACCACAAACTGTGCAACATCACACACCATGTAACATCATACACTCAGCCTCACCACATACTGTGTAACGTCACTCACCCTGTAACATCGTACATTGTGCCACTACATACTGTGTAACATCACATACACTGTAACATCATGCACTGTGCCAACACATGCTCTGCAGCATCACACCCTGTAACATGCACTGTGCCACCACATGCTGTGCAACATCACACCCAGTAACATGCACTGTACCACCACATACTGTGCAACACCAAACGCCCTGTAACATCATACACTGTCCCACCACATACTTTGCAACATCACACACCCTGTAACATATACACTCAGCCCCACCACATACTGTGCAACATCACATACTATGCAGCACCACTCATCCAGTGACATCATACACAATGCCACATCACATACCCTGTAATATCATACATACTGTGCAACATCACACCCTGTAACATCATGCACTGTGCCAACACATGCTGTGCAACATCACACCCTGTAATATGCACTGTGCCACCACATACTGTACAACATCAAACACCCTGTACTTTTGTGCACTTTACCTCCACATACTTTGTAACATCATACACTCAGACCCACCACATACTGTGCAACACCACATACTATGCAGAATCACTCATCCAGTAACATCATACACTGTGCCACCACACACACCCTGTAACATCATACTCTCAGCCCTACCACATACTGTGCAGCATCACACATCCTGTAACATTATAGACTTTGGTACCACATATTGTGCAGCATCACACACCCTGTAACATCATACACTGCCGCCACATACTGTGCAACATCACACATCCTGTAACATCATACACTGTGCCACCACATACTGTGCACATCGCACCATGTAACATCGTACACTGTGCCACCACATACTGTGCTACGTCACACATCCTGTAACATCATCCACTGTGCCACCACATACTGTGCAACATCACACACACGGGGCGCAGTGCGCTGGCTCACATCTCGCTGTATAATTTTCATAAGGAAGGAATATATTTCAAGTTTAATGAGGAGTAAATAATTTAACACCGAGGAATTAAGATAAATGCTGACACCGCTAAATTTTCCAGGAGTATTTTGTGCTGTTGGCTTCTTCTTCTGAGGGAAAGTTTAGGTAATGGTAGAAGACAATTGATAATATTAATGATCATAATAATAATAATGATAATAATGATAATCTGAGGGAAAGTTTAGGTAATGGTAGAAGACAATTGATAATATTAATGATCATGATAATAATAATGATAATTCTTCTATTATCATCTTTATTTATTATTTATTATTATTATTATTATTATTATTATTATTATTATTATTATTATTATTTTATCATCATGATTGAACCAGGGCATGTGAAGCGTCTGGGGTAAACCATGGAAAGTTCTGTGGGGCCTGGATGTGGAAAGGGAGCTGTGGTTTCGGTGCATTATTACATGACAGCTAGAGACTTGAGTGTGAACGAATGTGGCCTTTGTTGTCTTGTCCTAGCGCTACCTCGCCGGGGGGGGGGGGGGGGGTGCCATTTCATGTGTGGCGGGGTGCCTATTGGGAATGGATGAAGGCAGCAAGTATGAATATATACATGTGTTTATATGTATATGTCTGTATGTATATGTATGTATACGTTAAAATGTATAGGTATGTATATGTGTGTGTGTTGGCGTGTATGTATATACATGTGTATGTGGGTGGGTTGGGCCATTCTTTCGTCTGTTTCCTTGCGCTACCTCGCTGACGCGGGAGACGGCGACAAAGTATAATGATATAATAAACAAAAATTATCATTATTGTAGTAATGATAATAATGAGTGAATGAGACCACTCCTTATGAAGGAATGAATAAGGAATTCAAAGGACAGTATACCATTGGAACTCCTCCGAAGCTGCTTTTGATACTGGAGGATATCAGAAACTCAGATTGGAAACTCAGGTTGGAAGTTGGAAGACATAAAGATATTTGAGATAAAAAGAACTTCAGCAACTAATGAGACTCGAGTCATGTCGTGAGCTTGAAGCTGGGTATTTATTGATGACAAAATGTAATTCCACTTAGTAGATTTTTTAAGATGTTACCGACTCCCCGCTACTGCTTCTAGTGTCCAGGTTAACAAGAGCTGGTTAACAACTAAACTGGCATTACTCCAGTCAATACACTGGTCATGGTTTTTAACATGATTAAACTAGGCATTTGGTTCTTGTCCTGTTCTTATACTATATTTGTTTCTTAAGTCTAACAGAAAGATCCTTACCAGTCTGCCCAACATAAAACTTATCAGTTTTTACATGGTACTTCATAAACGCATCCTGCGGAACTTTCCGGTGAGTTCCTGATTGATATTCTTGATATTGATATTGTTGTTGCTGAAGACACCATTGATATTGATATTGTTGTTGCTGAAGACACCATTGATATTGATATTGTTGTTGCTGAAGACACCATTTATATTAAAGGATTTAAGCTACATGTCAAATAAAGTAAAATTATTATTAAAGGGGAGAACTAAAAGAATCTTGGTGTCAATAGGAGGTTTTGGATTAACTAGAAAATTATTTCTTTGCCAACTTGAGACAATTATCGGTGAAAGATCTAGGGTACTTTAACTTGGATCCAATAGAATATATCTTATCACCATCAATATACTCTGGACTGCAAATACGTAATGCCCTAAGGAACATAGACTGGAATGATGATAATTTAAGTGTCATGTTGAGTTTAGTAATAATGGATACATGAGCGTACATTGGTAGGTTTTCTGTATATGGAAGCGAGTCTGTTGCTATATACAGATGACACACCACTGTTGGCAGATTCCATTAAGAAACTGGAAAAATTGGTGTCTGAGTTTAGGAGAATGTGCGAGAGGAGGAGGTTGAAAATATTTGTGAATGAAAATTTGATAGGTGTAGCAGGATAGAAGCGGAGGTTAGTGAGGGGGTGTGGATTTGAATGGAGAAAATTTGGAGGAAGTGAAGCGTTTTAGATACGCGGGAGAGGCCATGGCAAGGAATGGAGTATAAGGTGGATCAGGGGACGATGGTTCTAGGAGCATTGACGAATGTATGGAGAGGGGTCCCAGCGATGCGATTGCGAGGAATTAGATTGCGAATAATTAGATTGCGAGTTAACTAGACGTACAAGAGAAAACGGAAAGTCAAAAGGGAGGTGCAGGGGCTGAAAAAGAGGGCGAATGAGATTTGGGGGTGAGGGAAAAACAACAGACGTTAGAGAGAAAAGGAAAATGTTTCGAGAGGAGTGAAATGGTGTAAGATAAACATTATCCATATCATACAGATACCAGAATGTGAAAAAGTCAATCATTTCTGTGGTTTCGCAGTAAACATCTGACTTGACATATGTGAAAGCCTTGTGTCTTGTGTTCCTTAATGTGCAATAATGGATATGAATACGTGAATAATCGAATGTATGGAGAGATGTGTTTCCTGTATACCTTTGAGTATGAGGGAGTGAATTGGATCTTTATAGAATAAAATAGTATATGGACTGACATGGTTGTGCATAGAAGTGTGTGGAAAGGACATAAAGTATGTATAGTATTAGTCCCTCAGTTGATCTGTATTGGTGTTATCAACAGGAGTGTTGGTTGAATGTGGATGAATCAGAACAGGTGGATAGTTTCAAGAGTGGATGATTGACGTGAGGCGTGTGGATTTTGATCGTGTAGAGCTGGCTTCGGTGATAATGCTTGGGTATGTCCCAGCCAGACTCACCCTTCGCAGGTTTAACATGTCAAAGAAAGCTTTTTTGTTCTTGTTGATGAGTATAGATTATGACGCCTTTGATGACGAGATGTGTTAAGGATCATCTTGCCACAGGAGGGGAAGCCTTTGAGGTGGGGAGGGTATGGTAGACACGGCCTCCACACACCACGAAGCTGCACACATTGCAACCCATGGCACAAGTGACGCTCAACAAGAGAGAAAGCTGGACGAAGAGAGAGGAGGAAGTGGCATACCTCTGACCCACAACACATTCCAGAAGAACTGGAAGATACATAGAGGATTCCAGTAGCCTTTGAGGGACTGGAATATGAAGACCTGAGACGCAAAGTAGCAGAGGATTTAGGTGCTCTGGTATTAGAATATATAAGACCTAGACGATAAAGTTACCTCAGGCGTGAGGTGGCGACATCTGAGTAAAGGAGAAGGGCGACTGGAAAAGTATGGAATGACACGAAGTGTGATTGGAATCCATGTCTTCTTTCTTTTATAGAGGATCCGAACCTGTGAGGTCGAATTGCAAGAGTCTGGTAGGAGGATCAGACGTGAAATTAAATTGATGATGGAGTTGTACAGTGTGGAGGGAGGGAAGACCTACTGGATTTATGAAGTGTGATGGAAAGAGAAGACGATGGTAGAGCCACTGAGAGATGCTAGAATGTCGAGGGGAAAAAGGAGTCAAGCTGGAGGAACCAGTGCTGGAATATGACTTTGGACACTGGAATGCCACGGGACACATGAACGAATGGGAGATAAGTAAGACGCTCAAGTATAGAATAAGAAACGGAGATAAACTTGTGAAAGCTCAAAGAAGCAAATGTTCATATAAACCCTTAAAACCATCGGCTCCTGGAAGGCCCTCGAACACGTAGTTAAACCAGCGAATTGGCAGTTGGAGGTCAAACTGAACTGAAGACTCTCGAACACGTAGTTCAACCAGCGAATTGGCAATTGGAAGTCAAACAGTGAACTGAAGTCCCTCTTTAACACGTAGTTAAACCAGCGAATTGGCAGTTGGAGGTCAAGCAGTGAACTGAAGTCCCTCTTTAACACGTAGTTAAACCAGCGAATTGGCAATTTGGAGGTCAAACGGTGAACTGAAGGCCCAAATTAACACGTAATTCAACCAGCGAATTGGCAATTGGGGGTCAAGCACTCTGGTATGGTGGAAGGTGTTGACACTGCCGGCAGTACGGGGGGGGGCCCCAGGGGGGGACCCCATACATCAACAGACGACCAAACAATCTACAGTTCAGCCCCAACTGAAATGTTTTCATTTCCTTCGCTTGAAATTCGAAATTGAAAAAAAAAAAAGTGTAAAATGGCGTGTGTGAAATTACGCTCTGTTGTTTATAATTTCACCAACTAATTGAGACTTTTATTATCATTAACATCAACGTTGAATATTCATTAATATGTTTTTAATTAGGATATAATAGCTAGCACAAGAGAGTAATTAACTTTGCGGATGTTTATATATATATATATATATATATATATATATATATATATATATATATATATATATATATATATATATATATATTTATTCATTTGCCTATTTATTATTCATTATACTTTGTCGCTGTCTCCCGCGTTAGCGAGGTAGCGCAAGGAAACAGACGAAAGAATGGCCCAACCCACCCACATACACATGTATATACATACACGTCCACGCACGCACAGATACGTACGTGTACATACTTATACATCTCAACGTATACATATATATACACAGACATATACATATATACACATGTACATAATTCATACTGTCTGCCTTTATTCATTCTCATCGCCATCCCGCCACACATGGAATAACAACCCCCTCCCCCCTCATGTGTGCGAGGTAGCGCTAGGAAAAGACAACAAAAGCCACATTCGTTCACACTCAGTCTCTAGCTGTCATGTAATATTGCACCGAAACCACAGCTCCCTTTCCACATCCAGGCCCCACAAAACTTTCCATGGTTTACCCCAGACGCTTCACATGCCCTGGTTAAATCCATTAACAGCACGTCGACCCCACTATACCACATCGTTCCAATTCACTCTATTCCGTGCACGCCTTTCACCCTCCTGCATGTTCAGGCCCCGATCACTCAAAATCTTTTTCACTCCATCTTTCCACCTCCAATTTGGTCTTCCACTTCTCGTCGTTCCCTCCACCTCCGACACATATATCCTCTTGGTCAATCTTTCCTCACTCATTCTCTCCATGTGCCCAAACCATTTCAAAAGACCCTCTTCTGCTCTCTCAACCACACTCTTTTTATTACCACACATCTCTCTCACCCTTTAATTACTTACTCGATCAAACCACCTCACACCACATATTGTCCTCAAACATCTCATTTCCAGCATATCCACCCTCCTGCGCACAACTCTATCCATAGCCCACGCCTCGCAACCATACAACATTGTTGGAACCACTATTCCTTCAAACATACCCATTTTTGCTTTCCAAGATAACGTTTTAGACTTCCACACATTTTTCAACCTCCCAGAACTTTCGCCTCCTTCCCCACCCTATGATTCACTTCCGCTTCCATGGTTCCATCTGCTGCCAAATCCACTCCCAGATCTAAAACACTTCACTTCCTCCAGTTTTTCTCCATTCAAACTTACCTCCCAATTGACTTGACCCTCAACCCTACTGTACCTAATAACCTTGCTTTTATTCCCATTTACTCTCAGCTTTCTTCTTTCATACACTTTACCAAACTCAGCCACCAGCTTCTGCAGTTTCTCACCCGAACCAGCCACCAGCGCTGTATCATCAGCGAACAACAACTGACTCGCTTCCCAAGCTCTCTCATCCACAACAGACTGCATATGCACTTGTCCCTCTTTCCAAAACTCTTGCATTCACCTCCCTAACAACCCCATCCATAAACAAATTAAACAACCATGGAGACATCACTCACCCCTGCTGCAAACCAACATTAACTGAGGGGGGTGAGGAATGGGATGTATTTAGGGAAGCAGTGATGGCTTGCGCAAAAGATGCTTGTGGCATGAGAAGTGTGGGAGGAGGGCAGGTTAGAAAGGGTAGTGAGTGGCGGGATGAAGAAGTAAGATTATTAGTGAAAGAAAAGAGAGAGGCATTTGGTCAATTTTTGCAAAATTGGTGCAAATGACTGGGAGATGTATAAAAGAAAGAGGCAGGAGGTCAAGAGAAAGGTGCAAGAGGTGAAAAAGAGGGCAAATGAGTGTTGGGGTGAGAGAGTATCATTAAATTTTAGGGAGAATAAAAAGACGTTTTGGAAGGAGGTAAATAAAGTGCGTAAGACAAGGGAACAAATGGGAACATCAGTGAAGGGGGCGAATGGGGAGGTGATAACAAGTAGTGGTGATGTGAGAAGGAGATGGAGTGAGTATTTTGAAGGTTTGTTGAATGTGTTTGATAGAGTGGCAGATATAGGGTGTTTTGGTCGAGGTGGTGTGCAAAGTGAGAGCGTGAGGGAGAATGACTTGGTAAACAGAGAAGAGGTAGTAAAAGCTTTGCGGAAGATGAAAGCCGGCAAGGCAGCAGGTTTGGATGGTATTGCAGTGGAATTTATTAAAAAAGGGGGTGACTGTATTGTTGACTGGTTGGTAAGATTATTTAATGTATGTATGACTCATGGTGAGGAGCCTGAGGACTGGCGTAATGCTTGCATAGTGCCATTGTACAAAGGCAAAGGGGATAAAAGTGAGTGCTCAAATTACAGAGGTATAAGTTTGTTGAGTATTCCTGGGAAATTATATGGGAGGGTATTGATTGTGAGGGTGAAGTAATGTACAGAGCATTAGATTGGGGAAGAGCAGTGTGATTTCAGAAGTGGTAGAGGATACGTGGATCAGATGTTTGCTTTGAAAAATGTGTTGAAATACATAGAAAAACAAATGGATTTGTATGTAGCATTTATGGATCTGGAGAAGGCATGTGATAGAGTTGATAGAGATGCTCTGTGGAAGGTATTAAGAATATATGGTGTGGGAGGCAAGTTGCTAGAAGCAGTGAAAAGTTTTTATCGAGGATGTAAGGCATGTGTACGTGTAGGAAGAGAGGAAAGTGATTGGTTCTCAGTGAATGCAGGTTTGCGGCAGGGGTGTGTGATGTCTCTATTGTTGTTTAATTTGTTTATGGATGGGGTTGTTAGGGAGGTGAATGCAAGAGTTTTGGAAAGAGGGGCAAGTATGCAGTCTGGTGTGGATGAGGAAGCTTGGGAAGTGAGCCAGTTGTTGTTCGCTGTTGATACAGCGCTGGTGGCTGTTTCGGGTGAGAAAATGCAGGAGCTGGTGACTGAGTTTGGTAAAGTGTGTGAAAGAAGGAAGTTAAGAGTAAATGTGAATAAGAGCAAGGTTATTAGGTACAGTAGAGTTGAGGGACAAGTCAAGTGGGAGGTAAGTTTGAATGGAGAAAAACTGGAGGAAGTGAAGTGTTCTAGATATCTGGGAGTGGATTTGGCATCGGATGGAACCATGGAGGCGGAAGTGAATCATAGGGTGGGGGAGGGGGCGAAAGTTCTGGGAGCGTTGAAGAATGTGTGGAAGTCGAGAACGTTATCTTGGAAAGCACAAATGGGAATGTTTGAAGGAATAGTGGTTCTAACAATGATATATGTTTGCAAGGCGTGGGCTATAGATAGAGTTGTGCGGAGGAGGATGGATGTGCTGGAAATGAGATGTTTGAGGACAATATGTAGTGTGAGGTGGTTTGATCAAGTAACGAAAGGGTAGGAGAGATGTGTGGTAATACAAAGAGTGTGGTTGAGAAAGCAGAAGAGGGTGTTTTGAAATGGTTTGGTCACATGGAGAGAATGAGTGAGGAAAGATTGACCAAGAGGATATATGTATCAGAGGTGGAGGGAACGATTAGTGGGAGACAAAATTGGAGGTGGAAAACCGGAGTGAAAAAGATTTTCAGTGATCGGGGCCTGAACATGCAGGAAGGTGAAAGGCGTGCAAGGAATAGTGAATTGGAACGATGTGGTATACCGGGGTCGACGTGCTGTCAATGGTTTGAACGAGGGCATGTGAAGCGTCTGGGGTAAACCATGGCAAGTTCCGTGGGGCCTGGATGTGGAAAGGGAGCTTTGGTTTCAGTGCATTATAGATGACAGCTAGAGACTGAGTGTGAACGAATGGGGCCTTTGTTGTCTTTTCCTAGCGCTACCTCGCGAACATGTGGGGGGAGGGGGTTGTTATTTCATATGTGGTGGGGTGGCGATGGGAATGAATAAGGGCAGACAGTATGAATCATGTACATGTGTATACATGTATATGTCTTTTGTGTGTATATATATGTGTACATTGAGATGTATAGGTATGTATATTTGCGTGTGTGG
>NC_092284.1:8297365-8317277 GCF_036320965.1 Panulirus ornatus
CCAGTAAAATGAGACATACTTTCCAGTGGAGCGTATGAATTGTATGTATTGGATGTTGATGGATATTTTCTTATGTTGGAAGGGATCACAATTTTGCGCCTGATCAGATATATTTCTGAGTCCACCGGGCAAATGAAACACGGTCAGTTGCCAAGTGCACTCTCGTGTTATAATCACATCATCAGGGGAGACGCAAGAGAGAAATATAACAGTCAGTTGATATACATCGAAAGACGTAGCTAGGACGCCATTTGATAAGCATGCGATTGTCCAAGGCAGACAACAAGCGTATCATAAACTTATTATGTATACAAGAAGGGGAATTGTTTACAAATTTTGTCAACAATATAGGTTTCCAATTTGTATAGACCTTCACTAATATTAAGGTTATAATTCTTTGTGTTATCCCTGGGGATAGGGGATTAAGAATGCTTCCACGTATTCCCTGCGTGTCGTAGAAGGCGACTAAAAGGGGAGGGAGCGGGGGGCTGGAAATCCTCCCCTCTCTTTTTTTTTTTTGTAATTTTCCAAAAGAAGGAACAGGGGGGGCCAGGTGAGGATATTCCAAAAAAGGCCCAGTCCTCTGTTCTTAACGCTACCTCGCTAACGCGGGAAATGGCGAATGGTTTAAAAGAAAGAAAAGAATTCTTTGTGTATTAATGATAGAAGATTCAATGATATTTCTCGTGGTACTGCAGTTAGTTAATAACTGAGATAGCATTACTCCAGTCAGTACAATGATCGTAGTTTTTAACGTGATTAAACAAGTCATTTGATTCTTGTCCCGTTCTTATACTATATTTATATTGCATAAGTCTAACAAAGATCCTTACCAGTCTGACCAACATAAAACTTGTCAATTTTTACATGGCTCATTATAGATGTACCCAGGAGAATTTTCTGGTGAGTTCCTGATTAAGATATTCTTTATGGTATCATTGTTGCAGAAGACAACATTTACATTAAAGGATTTAAGCAACATGGGAAGCAAAGTGAAATTATTATTAAAAGGGAGAACTAAAAGATTCTTTGTGTCAATTGGAGGTTTGGGCTCAACTCTGTAAAATGATTTCTTTGCTAACTTAAGGGATTTATCAATGAAAGATCTAGGGTACTTTAACTTAGATCCAATAGAATATATCTTCTCAAACTCATCATCAATAAACTCTGGACTGCAAATACGTAATGCCTTAATAATAGATTGAAATTATGATAATTGTCATGTTGAGATGAGTAATAATAGATATATGAGCATACATTGGTATGTTTTCTGTATATGTTAAACTTAAACTTGTTTCCTTGTCTATGGATCATGCAATCTGAAAATGATAACATACCATTATTTTCATTTTCTACAGTAAATTTGATGGAAGGTACTAAATTGTTAAGTAAGGGGAGAAATTTGAAAATTTTCATTTGTTGGCCAAACACAAAGAACATCATCTACATACCTAAACCAAATTGCATTAGAAGGTAAGATATCCTTTAGTAAATTTGTTTCAAGAAATTCCATATAAAGATTACTTAATACAGGTGACAGAGGGTTACCCATTGCCATACCACATTTTTGAGCATAATAAACTCCATTGAATTGAAAAAGTCTTTCATACACAATTCTATCAGTTCATTGAAAACAGACTTAGAAATAGGTAAATGAATATCATCTAAGACATCAAATATTCTAAAAGGTCAACTGGACTTTTGTGAAAAGTGAGGTAACATCAAAGCTAACAAGTTTGAAATCAAAATTAACATTGATATCTTAAAGCTTGTTAACTAAATCTACATTGTTATTAGAATTTGATATCTTACCCACTAGAGGGCTTAATAAAGAAACTAACCATTTTGACAATTTATATGTGATGGAGCCTACTGAACTCACTATAGGTCTTGCTGGAAAATTTTGTTTATGTGTTTTGATAAGTCCATACATATATGGCAATGAAGGGGACAAAGATGACAAACTTTTGATAAGAGAACCATTACCTTTCAACAACTTCAGTTCTTTATTGAAATGGAAATTAATTGCTTCTAGGGTATTTTTACTGAGTTTAGAATATGTTGTGTCGTTTAAAAGATCCTTCGTTTTAGATAGATAATTACTTTTGTCCATTACCACAACAGTGATCAGGCTAACAATGATGCGATTACGGCCAAAAATAATTATTTATCCAAAATGAATGATTTTTTAGATGATGACACAGCATATTTTAAACTCTGTGAGAATCCCCTAGAAGCAGTTAATTACCATTTTGATAAATAAATGAAGTTGTTGTTGAAAGGTAACATTTCTCTTATCAAAAGTTTGTCATCTTTGTCCCCTTCATTGCCACATATGTATGAACTTGAAGTACATAAACAGAATTTTCCAGTAAGACCTATAGTGAGTTCAGTAGGCTCCATCACATATAAATTGTCAAAATGGTTAGTTACTTTATTACGCCCTTTAGTGGGTAAGATATCAAATTCTAATATCATGAACAATGTAGATTTAGTTAACAAGTTTAACAATATCAATGTTAATTTTGATTTCAAACTTGTTAGCTTTGATGTTTCCTCACTTTTCACAAAAGTTCCAGTTTATGACCTTTTAGAATATTTATTTGATGTCTTAGATGATATTCATTTACCTATTTCTAAGTCTGTTTTCATTGAACTGATAAAATTGTGTATAAAAGACTGTTTATCAATTCAATGGAGATTATTGTGCTCAAAAATTTGGTATGGCAATGGGTAACCCTCTGTCACCTGTACTAAGTAATATTTATATGGAATTTCTTGAAACAAAATTACTAAAGGATATCTTACCTTCTAATGCAATTTGGTTTAGGTATGTAGATGATGTTCTTTGTGTTTGACCAACAAATGAAAATTTTCAAATTTCTCCCCTTAACAATTTAGTACCTTCCATCAAATTTACAGTAGAAAATGAAAGTAATGGTATGTTACCATTTTTAGATTGCATGATTCATAGGCAAGGAAACAAGTTTAAGTTTAGCATATACAGAATTCCACCAATGTATGCTCATATATCCATTATTACTTATCTCAACATGACAGTTAAATTATCATCATTTCAATCTATGTTCCTTAGGGCATTACGTATTTGCAGTCCAGAGTTTATTGATGATGAGTTTGAGAAGGTATATTCTATTGGATCTAAGTTAAAGTACCCTAGATCTTTCATTGATAAATCCCTTAAGTTAGCATAGAAATCATTTTATAGAGTTGAGCCCAAACCTCTTACTTACACCAAGATTCTTATAGTTCTCCCTTTTAAAAATCATCTTACTTTCCATGTTGCTTAAATCCTTTTATGTAGATTTTGCCTTCAGCAACAATGATACTATAAAGAATATCTTAGTCAGGAACTCAACAGAAAATTCTCCTGGATGAATCTGTAAAGTGCCATGTAGAAATTGATAAGTTTTATGTTGGTCAGACTGGCAAGGATCTTTCTATTTGACTTAAGCAACATAAATATCGTATAAGAACGGGACAAGAATCAAATGCCTTGTTTAATCACGTTAAAAACTATGATCATTGTAATGACTGGAGTAATGCCATTTCAGTTATTAACTCTAACTCTGTTACCACGATAAGTATCATTGAATCTAATAGTATCAAATACACAAAAAATCATTTTAATAGTGATGGTCTAAACAATTTGGATAACTTTATTGTTGATAGAATTTGTAAACAGTTCACCTTGTCCACATAAGTTTGATCCGCTCGTTGTCTGTCTTGGACAATCACATGTTTACCAAATGGCGTCGTAGCTTCGTCTCTTCGTTGTATATCAACTGACTGTTATATTTCTCTCTTGTGTCTCCCCTGATGATGTGATTATTACACGAAAGTGCACTTGGGAACTTATCGCAAAAAAAAAAAAAAAAAAAAAAAAAATATATATATATATATATATATATATATATATATATATATATATATATATATATATATATATATATATGTACGTGTAGGAAGAGAGGAAAGTGATTGGTTCTCAGTGAATGTAGGTTTGCGGCAGGGGTGTGTGATGTCTCCATGGTTGTTTAATTTGTTTATGGATGGGGTTGTTAGGGAGGTAAATGCAAGAGTCTTGGAAAGAGGGGCAAGTATGAGGTCTGTTGGGGATGAGAGAGCTTGGGAAGTGAGTCAGTTGTTGTTCGCTGATGATACAGCGCTGGTGGCGGATTCATGTGAGAAACTGCAGAAGCTGGTGACGGAGTTTGGTAAAGTGTGTGGAAGAAGAAAGTTAAGAGTAAATGTGAATAAGAGCAAGGTTATTAGGTACAGTAGGGTTGAGGGTCAAGTCAATTGGGAGGTGAGTTTGAATGGAGAAAAACTGGAGGAAGTGAAGTGTTTTAGATATCTGGGAGTGGATCTGTCAGCGGATGGAACCATGGAAGCGGAAGTGGATCATAGGGTGGGGGAGGGGGCGAAAATTTTGGGAGCCTTGAAAAATGTGTGGAAGTCGAGAACATTATCCCGGAAAGCAAAAATGGGTATGTTTGAAGGAATAGTAGTTCCAACAATGTTGTATGGTTGCGAGGCGTGGGCTATGGATAGAGTTGTGCGCAGGAGGATGGATGTGCTGGAAATGAGATGTTTGAGGACAATGTGTGGTGTGAGGTGGTTTGATCGAGTAAGTAACGTAAGGGTAAGAGAGATGTGTGGAAATAAAAAGAGCGTGGTTGAGAGAGCAGAAGAGGGTGTTTTGAAATGGTTTGGGCACATGGAGAGAATGAGTGAGGAAAGATTGACCAAGAGGATATATGTGTCGGAGGTGGAGGGAACGAGGAGAAGAGGGAGACCAAATTGGAGGTGGAAAGATGGAGTGAAAAGGATTTTGTGTGATCGGGGCCTGAACATGCAGGAGGGTGAAAGGAGGGCAAGGAATAGAGTGAGTTGGAGCGATGTGGTATACAGGGGTTGACGTGCTGTCAGTGGATTGAATCAAGGCATGTGAAGCGTCCGGGGTAAACCATGGAAAGCTGGGTAGGTATGTATATTTGCGTGTGTGGACGTGTGTATGTACATGTGTATGGGGAGGGTTGGGCCATTTCTTTCGTCTGTTTCCTTGCGCTACCTCGCAAACGCGGGAGACAGCGACAAAGTATAAAAAAAAAAAAAAAAAAAAAAATATATATATATATATATATATATATATATATATATATATATATATATATATATATATATATAGTTATTGCACGAGTTCACAATGGTGCGCCTGATCTAGTATATGCGTATATGCATAAAACACCAAAAAATTTAATACGGTAAGTTCCCAAGTGCACTTTCGTGTAGTGATCACATCGTCAGAAGAGACAGAAGAATGAGATAGATGACGTAGAACATAAGTTCCCAAGTGTACTTTCGTGTAGAATACGTGGAACAGACAGTTGATATACAAGGTATAAGACGCTACTTGTTAATAAGTGTTTGAGAGTAAGATATCCCTTAGATATTTTGTCTCGAACAATTCCATGTAAAGATCAACTGATGCTGATGAAAGAGGGTTACCCATCGCCATACCAGACTTCAGAGCATAATAATCTCCATTGAAATGATATACTTGGCCCTCATTGTCAGCTCACGAGAGCCAAGATATGGGAGAAAGTGGTGAAGGGTGTTCGTAAAGGTGTCAGGCCATTGGTGACTGGGTTACATCAACTCTGGCAACATCTTGGCCAGACAGTCTTCTGCAGATACACATCTAAATTATGGGTATAACTTCTTGAACTCAGGGGGTCGAGGTCTATATTTTGGCCGGAATGCACAGCTTTAGAATACATCTAAAGGTTTATTTTCTCTAGAGTGCGACCAAAGTCTGTTCCCGAGACACACACACACACACACACACACACACACACACACACACACATATATATCGACCCCTCCCTAAATTCAGGACTAGGATAAATCTCGAACCCCAAACATTCAGACGGAAAAGCAGTGTTGTCTAGATTACCATCTGAGACAGTCGCTCCCGGGGATAAGGAGTTCTTTTAGAACTTGTTACCAGGAAATATGGTAGGTCTCCCGGGCAAACCTCCCCCCCCCCCCACTGGATGTATTCAAACGCTTAAGTCGAAAACTTTCCTGGGAAAAATGTAGGCGATGAGGAGAGTTATATCCCCCTAACAAAGTTACGATGCTCGAAGCTAAGGGTGTGTTTGGCAGTCCAGCACTCTTGTGTCCACGTATTGACAAAAGACATTTTGCCTGGCTGTGTCTGCGTCTAATTAGCAGAGTATAGAGTGATGGAATAAAGATCTGATATACACACGCTGGAAAAAAAGATAATAGCATATCGATGGCTTGGATAGTGAACTGTATTTTTAAAGGGTTGTGGGGATACAGCAGCCAGAGGACATTACATGAAATTGAGAAACTTGATGCGTAACATGAAATTATGTAATAGAATCGATACTTAACATAAAGTTAAGTTAGAAACTTGATGCATAGCATGAAATTAGCAGAAAAGTTAATACATAGCATGAAATTAGCAGGAAAGTTGATACGTAACATGAAATTAGTAGGAAAGTTGATACGTAACATGAAATTAATAGGAAAGTTGATGCTGGAAGGAAAGTTGATACATAACATGAAATTAGTAGGAAAGTTAATACGTAACATGAAATTAGTGGGAAAGTTGATACGTAACATGAAATTAGTAGGAAAGTTGATACGTAACATGAAATTAGTAGGAAAGTTGATACGTAACATGAAATTAGTAGGAAAGTTGATACGTAACATGAAATTAATAGGAAAGTTGATGCTGGAAGGAAAGTTGATACATAACATGAAATTAGTAGGAAAGTTAATACGTAACATGAAATTAGTGGGAAAGTTGATACGTAACATGAAATTAGAAGAAAAGGTGATTCGTAACTTGAAATCAGTTGGAAAGTTGATACGCAACATGAAATTAATAGGAAAGTTGATACATAACATGTAATTAGTAAGAGAGTTGATACGTAACATGAAATTAGTGGAAAAGTTGATACTTAACATGAAATTAGTGGGAAGGTTGATACGTAACATGAAATTAGAAGGAAAGTTGATACGTAACATGAAATTAGTGGGAAAGTTGATACGTAACATGAAATTAGTAGGAAAGTTGATGCTGGAAGGAAAGTTGATACATAACATGAAATTAGTAGGAAAGTTAATACGTATCATGAAATTAGTGGGAAAGTTGATACGTAACATGAAATTAGCAGGAAAGATGATATGTAACATGAAATTATTGGGAAAGTTGATACGTAACATGAAATTAGTAGGAAAGTTGATACTAAAAGGGGAGTTGATATGTAACATGAAATTAGTGGGAAAGTTGATACGTTACATGAAATTAGTAGGAAAGTTGATACGTAACATGAAATTAGGAGAAAATTTGATACATAACATGAAATTAGTAGAAAAGTTAATACGTAACATGAAATTAGTGGGAAAGTTGATACGTAACATGAAATTAGGAGAAAAGTTGATATGTAACATGAAATTTGAAGGAAAGTTGATATGTAACATGAAATTAGTGGAAAAGTTGATACGTAACATGAAATTAGAAAAAAAGTTGATACATAACATGAAATTAGTAGAAAAGTTAATACGTAACATGAAATTAGTGGGAAAGTTGATATGTAACATGAAATTAGGAGAAAAGTTGATATGTAACATGAAATTTGAAGGAAAGTTGATATGTAACATGAAATTAGTGGAAAAGTTGATACGTAACATGAAAATAGTGGGAAAGTTGATACATAACATGAAATTAGCAGGAAAGATGATACGTAACATGAAATTAGTGTGAAAGTTGATGCTTAACATGTAATTAGAAGGAAAGTTGACACGTAACATGAAACATGTCGCCGATGGAACTTTTGTGGGGGTGCAAATGTGATTTCCTGCCTTCAGCAACAGCTTCGCTTCCAGTGGTGAGTTTGTGTCAGATCTAGGTGGAGGAGCAGTCGGCTGGCACATCAGTACAGTCTGTGTGTGTGTGGGACTGGGTGGATACACGGGCTCCACCACCTCACACTACTTGATGTGGCTGTCCTCACACTTGCCCAAACCACACATACTTTCCTGTCATTCAAGAGTTTTCGTGAATGATGCGCTTCGGGTCCACACACTCGCACTGGACCTCCCATCATCACACATCACACCGTAATGTGTTTGATGGATGACTCCACTGATGTAGGGGTAGGAGTGTGGCAGCTTCGCTCCACACACCAGCTTCTAACAGTAGTCTGGGGGTGTGAGGTGTTCGACCACGATGCCCCTGGAGTACGATACTCCATCATACAAGGAACCTCCAAGGTTCACTGCCACAGAAGGTACAACACTGATGTTCGAAGGGACGTGAATTCGTCAGAGAGGCAGGGAGATACACTGCAGTCATAGACTCCCTCACATTCTTCACTGGTTCAATAAACTCCGCGTCCTTCATACACGTAGAAGTTGTCACATGGGGAGCAGCAGCTGGAGGCGTTGCAGGAAGCGAGAAACACTGTTGACCAGGGGCGGGTGGCGCCAGCAGATTATTGGAGCTGAACAGTTAGCCCTCAACATGAAATTAGTAAGTAACTTGATACGTAACATGAAATTAGTAAGTTGATACGTAACATGAAATTAGAAAGAAACTTGATACGTAACATGCAATTAGTGGGAAACTTGATACGTAACATGAAATTAGTTGGAAACTTGATACGTAACATGAAATTAGTGGGAAATTTGATACGTAACATGAAATTAGTGGGAAATTTGATACGTAACATGAAATTAGTAACTTGATACGTAACATGAAATTAGTAAGTAACTTGATACGTAATATGAAATTAGCAAGTAACTTGATACATAACATGAAATTAGTAAAGAAACTTGATACGTAACATGAAATTAGTAAGAAACTTGGTACATGACGTTAGTAAGTTGATAGGTAACATGAAATTAGTAAGTAACTTGATACGTAACATGAAATTAGTAAGTTCATACGTAACTTGAAATTAGTAAGAATCTTGATACATAACATGAAATTAATAAGTTGATACGTAACTTGAAATTAGTAAGAATCTTGATACGTAACATGAAATTAGTAAGTTGATACGTAACGTGAAATTATTAAGAAACGATACGTAACGTGAAATTAGTAAGAATCTTGATACATAACATAAAATTAATAAGTTGATACGTAACTTGAAATTAGTAAGAATCTTGATACGTAACTTGAAATTAGTAAGAATCTTGATACGTAACATGAAATTAGTAAGTTGATACGTAACATGAAATTGGTAAGTTGATACGTAACATGAAATTAGTAAGTTGATATGTAACGTGGAATTATTAAGAAACTTGATACGTAACGTGAAATTAGTAAGAAACTTGATACATAACATGAAATTAGTAGGAAACTTGATACGTAACATGAAATTAGTAAGAAACTTGATATGTAACATGAAATTAGAAACTTGCTACATAACATGAAATTAGTAGGAAACTTGATACGTAACGTGAAATTAGTAAGAAACTTGATACATAACATGAAATTAGTAGGAAACTTGATACGTAACATGAAATTAGTAAGAAACTTGATACGTAACATGAAATTAGTAAGAAACTTGATATGTAACATGAAATTAGAAACTTGCTACATAACATGAAATTAGTAAGAAACTTGATACATAACATGAAATTAGTAGGAAACTTGATACGTAACATGAAATTAGTAAGAAACTTGATATGTAACATGAAATTAGAAACTTGCTACATAACATGAAATTAGTAAGAAACCTGATACGTAACATGAAATTAGTAAGTTGATACGTAACATGAAATTAGAAAGAAACTTAATACGTAACATGAAATTAGAAAGAAACTTGATACGTAACGAAATTAGTAAGAAACTTGATACGTAACATGAAATTAGTAAGAAACTTGATACGTAACATGAAATTAGTAAGAAACTTAATACGTAACATGAAATTAGTAAGAAACTTGATATGTAACATGAAATTAGTAAGAAACTTGATATGTAACATGAAATTAGTAAGAAACTTGATATGTAACATGAAATTAGTAAGAAACTTGATACGTAATATGAAATTAGTAAGAAACTTGATACGTAATATGAAATTAGTAAGAAACTTGATACGTAACATGAAATTAGTAAGAAACTTGATACGTAATATGAAATTAGTAAGAAACTTAATACGTAACATGAAATTAGTAAGAAACTTGATACGTAACATGAAATTAGTAAGAAACTTGGTACGTAACATGAAATTAGTAAGAATCTTAATAGAAATGATGGAAAGAAGTATTCTTAGTACTTGTGGTTCATGAATGGAATGACTGAGGACATGGTTAATGCAGACACCATACAGAAATGTAAGAAGTTGTGTGCTAGTTGGAGGCTGTCCAAGAGACGGGGCCTCTGGAGTACAAGATTCTCTCACCGTACAGGATAAATTGGTCATTGCCATCGTGGATACATGTGTACAAATGGACAGTTTGTGCCTCATTGGTTGGTACGGTTAGCGTTTGTGATTGAGACTCATTCACGGTCGCCCAGGGTCGAGGACATTGGTTCGAATCCTGATTACGGAAAGCGGCCCATAGTCAAACTGCTCTTTCTTCCCTATTCGCCATTTCCCGCACCAGCGAGGTAGCGTTAAGAACGGAGGACTGAGCCTTTGAGGGAATATCCTCACCTGGCCCTCTTCTCTGTTCCTTCTTTTGGAAAATTAAAAACGAGAGGGGGAGGATTTCCAGCCCCACCCCCGCTCCCTCCCCTTTTAGTCGCCTTTTACGACACGCAGGGAATACGTGACAAGTATTTTTTCTCCCCTATCCCCAGGGATAATATATATATATATATATATATATATATATATATATATATAATATATATATATATATATATATATATATATATATGTATATATATATATATTTTTTTTTTTTTTTTTTTTTTTATACTTTGTCGCTGTCTCCCGCGTTTGCGAGGTAGCGCAAGGAAACAGACGAAAGAAATGGCCCAACCCCCCCAAACACATGTACATACACACGTCCACACACGCAAATATACATACCTACACAGCTTTCCATGGTTTACCCCGGACGCTTCACATGCCCTGGTTCAATCCACTGACAGCACGTCAACCCCTGTATACCACATCACTCCAACTCGCTCTATTTCTTGCCCTCCTTTCACCCTCCTGCATGTTCAGGCCCCGATCACACAAAATCCTTTTCACTCCATCTTTCCACCTCCAATTTGGTCTCCCTTTTCTCCTCGTTCCCTCCACCTCCGACACATATATCCTCTTGGTCAATCTTTCCTCACTCATTCTCTCCATGTGCCCAAACCATTTCAAAACACCCTCTTCTGCTCTCTCAACCACGCTCTTTTTATTTCCACACATCTCTCTTACCCTTACGTTACTTACTCGATCAAACCACCTCACACCACACATTGTCCTCAAGCATCTCATTTCCAGCACATCCAACCTCCTGCGCATAACTCTATCCATAGCCCACGCCTCGCAACCATACAACATTGTTGGAACCACTATTCCTTCAAACATACCCATTTTTGCTTTCCGGGATAATGTTCTCGACTTCCACACATTTTTCAAGGCTCCCAAAATTTTCGCCCCCTCCCCCACCCTATGATCCACTTCCGCTTCCATGGTTCCATCCGCTGCCAGATCCACTCCCAGATATCTAAAACACTTCACTTCCTCCAGTTTTTCTCCATTCAAACTCACCTCCCAATTGACTTGACCCTCAACCCTACTTGCTCTTATTCACATTTACTCTTAACTTACTTCTTCCACACACTTTACCAAACTCCGTCACCAGCTTCTGCAGTTTCTCACATGAATCCGCCACCAGCGCTGTATCATCAGCGAACAACAACTGACTCACTTCCCAAGCTCTCTCATCCCCAACAGACTTCATACTTGCCCCTCTTTCCAAAACTCTTGCATTTACCTCCCTAACAACCCCATCCATAAACAAATTAAACAACCATGGAGACATCACACACCCCTGCCGCAAACCTACATTCACTGAGAACCAATCACTTTCCTCTCTTCCTACACGTACACATGCCTTACATCCTTACATATATATATATATATATATATATATGTATATATATATATATATATATATATATATATATATATATATATATATATATATATATATATATTTATATATATATTCTATTTATTTTGCTTTGTCGCTGTCTCCCGCGTTAGCGAGGTAGTGCAAGGAAACAGACGAAAGAATGGCCCAACCCACCCACATATATATATATATATATACACACCTTGTTCAAGGTGTTTATGAAAAGCTAAACTATCAACAAGCGGAGATGTGTTATTGCAGCAGTAGGGGAAACACATGACAGAATAGATGTGAACCAGTTAAAGACCAAGTCAGATAAGACCCTCAGATTGACACTGACGTACTGGGTTTACGACCTTATGGTTTTGCAGGATTTGGGTGCAATGAAGTGCGATACAACGCGTGTGTTCATTTGCCCTCACTAGCGTAGTGAACCCGCATCAGATTTTCCTCTGAAGAGCGTAAGAAATGGTTTGGTTAAATGTGTACTGCAGGGCATGTGGGCACTTGGCTTCCCCTCGAGTTTTGATGGGTTCCCGGCTGGGTATGTTTGGACACGATCATATGAACTCTAATGAGATGAAGCTTCGAAAAGACAGGTTATAGAGCTGAACCCTTTTGAAAAGGGTTTTAGAGCTGAACCCCTTCGAAAAAAAACGGGTTTTAGAGCTGAACCCCTTCGAAAAGACAGGTTATAGAGCTGAACCCTTCGAAAAGACGGGTTATAGAGCTGAACCCTCTTGAAAAGATGGGTTATAGAGCTGAACCCCTTCGAAAAGACGGGTTATAGAGCTGAACCCTCTTGAAAAGACAGGTTATAGAGCTGAACCCTTTTGAAAAGACAGGTTATAGAGCTGAACCCTTTTGAAAAGGGTTTTAGAGCTGAACCCCTTCGAAAAAAACGGGTTTTAGAGCTGAACCCCTTCGAAAAGACATGTTATATAGCTAAACCCCTTCGAAAAGACAGGTTATAGAGCTGAACCCCTACGAAAAGACAGGTTATAGAGCTGAACCCCTTCGAATAGACAGGTTATAGAGTTGAACCCTTCGAAAAGACAGGTTATAGAGCTGAACCCTTTTGAAAAGGGTTTTAGAGCTGAACCCCTTCGAAAAAAACGGGTTTTAGAGCTGAACCCCTTCGAAAAGACAGGTTATACAGCTGAACCCCTTCGAAAAGACGGGTTATAGAGCTGAACCCTTTTTGAAAAGACGGGTTATAGAGCTGAACCCCTTCGAAAAGACAGGTTATAGAGCTAAACCCCTTCGAAAAGACAGGTTATAGAGCTGAACCCTTCGAAAAGACGGGTTATAGAGCTGAACCCTCTTGAAAAGATGGGTTATAGAGCTGAACCCCTTCGAAAAGACGGGTTATAGAGCTGAACCCTTTTGAAAAGACGGGTTATAGAGCTGAACCCTTTTGAAAAGACAGGTTATAGAGCTGAAACCCTTCGAAAAAACAGGTTATAGAGCTGAACCCTTTAAAAAGACAGGTTATAGAGCTGAACCCTTTTGAAAAGACGGGTTATAGAGCTGAACCCCTTCGAAAAGACAGGTTATAGAGCTAGACCCCTTTCGAAAAGACGGGTTATAGAGCTGAACCCTTTTGAAAAGGGTTATAGAGCTGAACCCCTTCGAAAAGACAGGTTATAGAGCTGAACCCCCTTCGAAAAGACGGGTTATAGAGCTAGACCCCTTTCGAAAAGACGGGTTATAGAGCTGAACCCCTTCGAAAAGAGGGGTTATAGAGCTGAACCCTTTTTGAAAAGACGGGTTATAGAGCTGAACCCTTTTGAAAAGACAGGTTATAGAGCTTAAACCCCTTCGAAGAGACAGGTTATAGAGCTGAACCCTGTTCGAAAAGACAGGTTATAGAGCTAAACCCCTTCGAAAAGACAGGTTATAGAGCTGAACCCCCCGAGAAGACAGGTTATAGAGCTAAACCCCTTCGAAAAGACAGGTTATAGAGCTGAACCCCTGCGAAAAGACACGTCATAGAGCTGAACCCCTTCGAAACAGGTTATAGAGCTGAACTCCTTCGAAAAGACAGGTTATAGAGCTGAACCCTGTTCGAAAAGACAGGTTATAGAGCTGAACCCTTTTGAAAAGACAGGTTATAGAGCTAAACCACCTTTGAAAAGACAGGTTATAGAGCTGAACCCCTTCGAAAAGACAGGTTACAGAGCTAAACCCCCTCGAAAAGACAGGTTATAGAGCTGAACCCCTTCGAAACGACAGGCTATAGAGCTGAACCCTTTTCGAAAACACTGTAAAAGGGGGGTAGAACACCACTACGTCAATGAACACTCAGACAAAAGCAGATGGGTTTTGGCTACGTCCAGTCGCATACAGAGCCCATGAAACACACAGTGTACTTTGCTCTACGTCCAGTCGTATACAGAGCCCAGGAAACACACAGTGTACTTTGCTCTACGTCCAGTCGTATACAGAGCCCAGGAAACACACAGTGTACTTTGCTCTGTTCTCGAGAGGTCGAATGGTCAATTGGTCTCGCCGTCTCGCCGTCTCGCTGTCTCGCCGTCTCGCTGTCTCGCCGTCTCGCCGTCTCGCTGTCTCGCCGTCTCGCCGTCTCGCTGTTTCGCCGTCTCGCTGTTTCGCCGTCTCGCTGTTTCGCCGTCTCGCTGTCTCGCCGTCTCGCCGTCTCGCTGTTTCGCCGTCTCGCTGTTTCGCCGTCTCGCTGTCTCGCCGTCTCGCTGTTTCGCCGTCTCGCTGTTTCGCCGTCTCGCTGTTTCGCCGTCTCGCTGTTTCGCCGTCTCGCTGTTTCGCCGTCTCGCTGTTTCGCCGTCTCGCTGTCTCGCTCTCTCGCCGTCTCGCCGTCTCGCTGTCTCGCTGTCTCGCTGTCTCGTAACGAGCGAACCAGAGAACCTTGCCCCCGGGGAGGCGTGGTTCCAGAGATGTCTACAAAAGAGAAGGAAACCCCGAGATGTAGTGGGAATGAACCAGAGACTCTATAATAGAGTGTTTCTCTGGAAGTGGGGGAAAAATACCTGTCTCGGGAAGTGGGGAAAAAAACCTGTCTCGGGAAGTGGGGGAAAAACCTGTCTCGGGAAGTGGGGAAAAAACCTGTCTTGTAGAAGGTGTAGTTTTGTAGCTGTTGGTAAAGAGATGAGGAAGGTAAAAAAAAGGTCTCGAGAAGTGGGAAAAAACCTGTCTCGGGAAGTGGGGGAAAAAAGTCTCGAAGTGGGGAAAAAAAACCTGTCTCGGGAAGTGGGGAAAAAAAACCTGTCTTGGGAAGTGGGGAAAAAAAGTGTCGGGAAGTGGGGAAAAAACCTGTCTTGGGAAGTGGGGAAAAAAAACCTGTCTCGGGAAGTGGGGAAAAAACCTGTCTCGGGAAGTGGGGGGAAAAAACCTGTCTCGGGAAGTGGGGGGAAAAAACCTGTCTCGGGAAGTGAGGGGAAAAAACCTGTCTCGGGAAGTGGGGAAAAAAACCTGTCTCGGGAAGTGGGGAAAAAAACCTGTCTCGGGAAGTGGGGAAAAAACCTGTCTCGGGAAGTGGGGAAAAAACCTGTCTCGGGAAGTGGGGAAAAAACCTGTCTCGGGAAGTGGGAAAAAAACCTGTCTTGGGAAGTGGGGGAAAAAAGTCTCGAAGTGGGGAAAAAAACCTGTCTCGGGAAGTGGGGAAAAAACCTGTCTCGGGAAGTGGGTGAAAAAAACCTGTCTCGGGAAGTGGGGAAAAAAAGTCTCGAAGTGGGGGAAAAAGGTCTCGGGAAGTGGGGAAAAAAGTCTCGGGAAGTGGGGGAAAAAATAACCTGTCTTGTAGAAGATGTAGTTTTGTAGCTGTTGGTAAAGAGATGGGGAAGGTAAAAAAAAAAAAGAGTTCCAAAGCTTAAGAAATGTAAGAAAAGTTACAGATGTGACAACAGTTCACTGTCGAGTTTTGAACGTGGGGGGGTACACAGGAGTATTCGGGGGTACACAGGAGTATTCTGGGGTACACAGGAGTATTCTGGGTACACAGGAGTATTCTGGGTACACAGGAGTATTCTGGGGTACACAGGAGTATTCGGGGGTACACAGGAGTATTCGGGGGTACACAGGAGTATTCTGGGGTACACAGGAGTATTCTGGGTACACAGGAGTATTCTGGGTACACAGGAGTATTCTGGGGTACACAGGAGTATTCTGGGTACACAGGAGTATTCGGGGGTACACAGGGGTATTCTGGGGTACACAGGAGTATTCTGGGGTACACAGGAGTATTCGGGGGTACACAGGAGTATTCTGGGGTACACAGGAGTATTCTGGGGTACACAGGAGTATTCGGGGGTACACAGGAGTATTCTGGGGTACACAGGAGTATTCTGGGGTACACAGGAGTATTCTGGGGTACACAGGAGTATTCTGGGGTACACAGGAGTATTCGGGGGTACACAGGAGTATTCTGGGGTACACAGGAGTATTCTGGGGTACACAGGAGTATTCGGGGGTACACAGGAGTATTCTGGGGTACACAGGAGTATTCTGGGGTACACAGGAGTATTCGGGGGTACACAGGAGTATTCTGGGGTACACAGGAGTATTCGGGGGTACACAGGAGTATTCGGGGGTACACAGGAGTATTCGGGGGTACACAGGAGTATTCTGGGTACACAGGAGTATTCGGGGGTACACAGGAGTATTCGGGGGTACACAGGAGTATTCTGGGGTACACAGGAGTATTCTGGGGTACACAGGAGTATTCTGGGTACACAGGAGTATTCGGGGGTACACAGGAGTATTCTGGGGTACACAGGAGTATTCGGGGTACACAGGAGTATTCGGGGGTACACAGGAGTATTCTGGGGTACACAGGAGTATTCTGGGGTACACAGGAGTATTCGGGGGTACACAGGAGTATTCGGGGGTACACAGGAGTATTCGGGGGTACACAGGAGTATTCGGGGGTACACGAGTATTCTGGGGTACACAGGGGTATTCTGGGGTACACAGGAGTATTCTGGGGTACACAGGAGTATTCTGGGGTACACAGGAGTATTCGGGGTACACAGGAGTATTCGGGGTACACAGGAGTATTCTGGGGTACACAGGAGTATTCGGGGGTACACAGGAGTATTCTGGGTACACAGGAGTATTCTGGGTACACAGGAGTATTCTGGGTACACAAGAGTATTCGGGGGTACACAGGAGTATTCTGGGGTACACAGGAGTATTCTGGGTACACAGGAGTATTCGGGGGTACACAGGAGTATTCGGGGTACACAGGAGTATTCGGCGGTACACAGGAGTATTCGGGGTACACAGGAGTATTCGGGGTACACAGGAGTATTCGGGGTATACATGAGTATTCGGGGTATACAGTAGTATTCTGGGTACACAGGAGTATTCGGGGTACACAGGAGTATTCGGGGGTACACAGGAGTATTCGGGGTACACAGGAGTATTCGGGGTATACATGAGTATTCGGGGGTACACAGGAGTATTCGGGGGTACACAGGAGTATTCGGGGGTACACAGGAGTATTCGGGGTATACATGAGTATTCGGGGTACACATGAGTATTCGGGGGTACACAGGAGTATTCGGGGTATACAGTAGTATTCGGGTGTATTGATATACCGTGGTATGACCAATGGCGGAGGCACAGAACTGGCCATTTCCCAGAAGCGGAAACCAAATTACTCCTTTTTTTAAATTGGACAGTGAACCAGCACTTTAGTGGTTCAAGATTTGGACGAAGGTGACAAATTGGACTACTTTGGACTCGAGTGTGGTAAGGAAGAGCGTTATATAGAGTATAGAAGCCTCAGCCACATGTGGAGAAAGCAGTAGTTCATCCACATCAGCGAATCCAGACTTCCCCCCCCCCCTGCTGGAAATGCTGTAGAGCAACGGCATAGCGTCTCTAGCCTTGCCAGAGCAGTGCTCTGCAATTCCAGCATTGCGTCACTTCTTCAGCGACAGAAACACAACAACCAGAGGGTCTTGACGCAACAACCAGAGGGTCTTGACGCAACAACCGGAGGGTTTTGACGCAACAACCAGAGGGTTTTGACGCAACAACCAGAGGGTTTTGACGCAACAACCAGAGGTGTCTTGACGCAACAACCAGAGGGTCTTGACACAACAACCAGAGGGTCTTGACGCAACAACCAGAGGGTCTTGACGAAACAACCAGAGGGTTTTGACGCAACAACCAGAGGGTTTTGACGCAACAACCAGAGGGTCTTGACGCAACAACCAGAGGGTCTTGACGCAACAACCAGAGGGTCTTGACGCAACAACCAGAGGGTCTTGACGCAACAACCAGAGGGTTTTGACGCAACAACCAGAGGGTCTTGACGCAACAACCAGAGGGTCTTGACGCAACAACCAGAGGGTCTTGACGCAACAACCAGAGGGTTTTGACGCAACAACCAGAGGGTTTTGACGCAACAACCAGAGGGTTTTGACGCAACAACCAGAGGGTCTTGACGCAACAACCAGAGGGTTTTGACGCAAATACCAGAGGGTTTTGACGCAAATACCAGAGGGTCTTGACGCAACAACCAGAGGGTTTTGACGCAACAACCAGAGGGTTTTGACGCAACAACCAGAGGGTTTTGACGCAACAACCAGAGGGTTTTGACGCAACAACCAGAGGAAGCTTTGGTATACGGTAGACCACAGCTTTGGTATACGGTAGACCACAGCTTTGGTATACAGTAGACCAAAGCTTTGGTATACGGTAGACCACAGCTTTGGTATACGGTAGACCAAAGCTTTGGTATACGGTAGACCAAAGCTTTGGTATACAGTAGACCAAAGCTTTGGTATACGGTAAACCAAAGCTTTGGTATACAGTAGACCAAAGCTTTGGTATACGGTAGACCAAAGCTTTGGTATACAGTAGACCAAAGCTTTGGTATACGGTAAACCAAAGCTTTGGTATACGGTAAACCAAAGCTTTGGTATACGGTAAACCAAAGCTTTGGTATACGGTAGACCAAAGCTTTGGTATACAGTAGACCGAAGCTTTGGTATACGGTAGACCAAAGCTTTGGTATACGGTAAACCAAAGCTTTGGTATACGGTAAACCAAAGCTTTGGTATACGGTAAACCAAAGCTTTGGTATACGGTAAACCAAAGCTTTGGTATACGGTAAACCAAAGCTTTGGTATACGGTAAACCAAAGCTTTGGTATACGGTAAACCAAAGCTTTGGTATACGGTAAACCAAAGCTTTGGTATACGGTAAACCAAAGCTTTGGTATACGGTAAACCAAAGCTTTTCATTGTTCATCTTCCGTTTCGTAATACGCCACTTCGCTGTATCATATACATATCTCCTCCCCCCCCCCCTCGCGTATAAGCTGTATATATAAATTGCGTATACATTAAGTTTATATGGAGGGCGTATTGGTTAATGAGACAAGGTATTGTTTGAGTAAACGCCGTGTGTGTTAAACGGCAGTGTACACACCGGCATACTGGACCATACAACTGTTGGTTAACGTACCAGTCGTGGTAGAAAACGGGAGTCGGGGTCCACAGGGTTTGTTTGAGGTCAACCAATCATCGTCTCTCTGGTCGTGTGTGTGTGTGTGTGTGTGTGTGACCACTGGGTCACGTGTCCATCGTTAACGATGCTCAACGACGCCATTCTTGTGTGGAGGGGAGGTGGTTCTCTCTCTCTCCTCTCTCTCTCTCTCTCTCTCTCTCTCCCTCTCTCTCTCCTTCTCTCCTCTCTCTCTCTCTCTCTCTCTCTTTCCCTCTCCTTCCCTCTCTCTCTCTCTCTCTCTCTCTCTCGTCTCTCTCTCTCTCTCTCTCTC
>NC_092284.1:8317377-8329877 GCF_036320965.1 Panulirus ornatus
ATTGTGCTGCACTATACCAAGAGCTCGTGAGCACCATAACCCGTACAAACATAAATCTTATCCAAACTAAAGTAAGTTGTTGAAGAACTAATTAATGAAATGTTAGTCTTGGCTCAATTAAACATAACGTGAGATGGGGCAAAATTACTCCTCACCCATTTTTCTCCAATTCATGACTTTACTATAAAAATTTCCTTTAGCAATTCCAGTCCCAGAAGCTAGTTCTTCTACTTGCTTTCTGTATGACATGCTGCTGGCAAGAGTGGATGGCGGGGAGAGCCTTTGCTTTGCTTTCCTTTTGTTTTACTGCTCTCAGATGTGTTAAAGCTAAACCACCTCGCTTGGACCATGGGGTCTGTGCATCTAAATTAACTCTTTGAAACAAGTGATTTTCCTCCCCTCTGAATTTGAAAACAATTTAAAATTTTTCCCTTAATTCCTCATCAAAACTTCTGATTTCAACTAAGAAAGAAAAAAACTTTAAAAGTGGGTGAGTAACAACATTTTCATTTATTTTCATGATGTGAATCATGTAAAGTGCTGTTAAACACTTACAGAAACAGGAAGATATGAGTGCCAGTATCAACTGAGATGATTACAGAATCAAAAAGGCTGAAATACATTATGCTGAATGTTACAACCCTGAAGGAAAGATGAGAGAAAGGTGACCTGATAACAGCCCCTAAAGTTCCTGAACCACCATGGATGATGTTGACAGTAAACTGAGGACGAGGAGGATGGTTAAGAAGGGTGTAAAGAAATACTGGCTTTGTCTAGGCAAGGAGACTGTGAATGCTAGCACCTTACAAAGATTTGAAAATCTTCTCGATGGTACAAAAAGCACATGAAAAGTGCCCCTACATGTGCAGAACTCTCTCCCATTAATGTACAAAACAGTTTTCCCATGTTTGCAGCTACATTAAAAGATATCCATATACAAAATTTACCTCTCAATATGAGAGCAATGCATCTTGTGTGAACATAATTCTATTCATCATCATTACTCCATTCTCAACCTAATAGGGTGACTCAGATGGATGTGCCTTTGTTTGTCTTGTTTCCTGGCACAACCTCACTAACACAGGAAACAGCAATAAAGTATGAAAAAATCTATATATGTATATATACACACACCCACACATGCACACATTTCCTGAAAATGTGTAGATATGCTACATAAACCCTTTGAAATACTACTGAAGATGCCAATTGGGTAATGTCAAATGCTGATGAAATGGAAATGAAAGGGGACTGGGAACACATACCAAACTACAGACCGGTCTCATTCACAATTGTAGTTTGTAAGGATCAGGAACAGTTCATTAGAAATCATATGGACGATACTTTCTACAGAGGAGAAATTACCGAAGTGAGAGAGCATTGTTTTAGAGGAAAGAAGGTTATGTGTAACAAATCTCTTCCATTTCTATGAGAGAGTCAGCTCTGTCTTAGACGAGAGGGATGACTAGGTGGGATGTTTGTATCTGGAAAGTCAAAGAGCATCTCATGCTGTATTGCATAGTAGGTACATTTAAAAGCTGGCTCACCAGACAGGACAAAGGGTTACTTCCACCAATGGACACAGATCATCTAAGTGGAAGGGAACAAAGGACACATGTCAATAGAGTCTTCTCCAAATGGGTTGATGTGACCAGTGGACAACCATCACTCTTCCTGATCTATGTAAATGACTTACCTGAAGGTATGGACTTTTACCTGGATATGTTTACACAAGATGCAAAGGTCATGCAGGAAGTGAAAAGCAAGGAGCATTGCATTAATATACGAGGGAACTTAAACATGGTCTGCTTCCGTGTCAGTAACTCAAAGATGGGCTGTTTCAATAACAGTTCTTTCCCTACACCTCGAAGCTTTTTAATCTCTCTTACCATCTAATGTCTATCCCAATAGCTATAACCCAGCACATCTTAAAAGAGAGGTTTTTCGCTTCCTCCAGAATTCGTAAATTTTGTACAAGATGCAATGAATACTTCAAAGAAGCGACTAGAGATTATGGAGAAAGAGGTTTGTTTCCTAATAGCACTAGAGTAGAGGAAGAGGAAGGCATTACAAAGAATGAAGTAAGAAGAGCTATCAAAGGATGGAAAAGTTGGGGGAGGAGTGGTGAGAGAGATGGTGAAACTGCAGTGGCGTGGATCTGGAAAAAGTGTGCAGAAGGACAAAAAGTGTTCAGGTGTCTGATGACTGGATATATGCAATAAATGTTCCACTGCATTACAGGGAAGGGAGTAAGGGTCTGCATAAAACTCAAAGAGGAAAAAGTCTCTCTCTCTCTGGCAAAGTGAATCGCAGGATAGTGACTGATCATGTTAAAAGGGTCAGTGCACTCCTTGCTGATGAGGAACAATGTGAGTTCAGGAAAAGTAAAGGTAAGCAGATCAGGTTTTTTTACTTATGTAAGTAATGAAAGAAGTTTTACAGTATGAAAGTGCATAAAAGTCATTTAAATGGATTAATTCAACAGCAAAATCTGTTTCATGTTATACATCTGTAACATAAAATACAGCAAAATTTATTTCATGCTATCTGCCAAAAGCATAACAATTAGTGATTACACTATCGTTATTATTCTTCTTACAAAGCAAACTTACCACTCAAGTCGTTTGAATCTGTGGATCACTTCCTTAACAGTCTTGCGTTTGCCTTTCTGCAAGGACCACTTGGTGACTGATCGAGTTTGAACTGTGCTGGTTGGGTGATTAAGTGCCAAGGGGCTTGGCTGAGATACTGATGTCCATGGTGACATCTTTGGCCCTGGAGCCAATGACAATCTGGAATATACTACGACAATGAGTGAATTATGTCAATCTTTCCTAGATATCATTAAATGCTTGATGGCAAACATATATTCTTGTTTCCTGTTTGTTTATAACAATAAGGATTATTTTTCACTCAAAGCAGAGTAACTCATGTGAAACCTTAGAATATCATGGCTTACCAAAGATCTCTGCATTATTACTTACATCTCAATTACTCACATGCAGTAATAAGAAGAGTATGTGTAAGAAAGCTCAAGAAGGTGTGCTGACACGATTCTGACAAATGGAGAGGGTGACTAAGAGGGTATGCATGTTATAAATAGAGGGAACAAGGAGACGGGGGAAGCCAACGAGGAGGTGGAAGGATGGAGTGAAAGATGCTTTCAATGCTCAGGGCCTAACAAGTAGGAGAGAGTGAACTAAACACTAAATAGAGAAGACTGGAGCAATGTGTTCTACACAGGATGTCAATGGGCTGAATAAAGAGGAAAACAGAATAAGCTGTGTAAATCATGTTTTTGCAAGTGGTTCACATGTGATGCTAGCAACCCATATGTGAATGAAGAACATATCGTTAGCAGTGTGAGCCATAGGATTAACACACGAAGATCGATGGAAGAGAATGACTTAAGACGGTTAACACACACAGCTTCTATACAGTATAAATAGATGTACTTGTGTGGCGGGGTGGCGATGGGAATGAATAAAGGCAGGCAGTATGAATTATGTACGTGTGTATATATGTATATGTCTGTGTGTGTGTATATATATGTATATGATGACGTGTAGGTATGTATATTTGCGTGTGTGGACATGTATGTTTATACACGTGTATGCGGGTGGGTTGGGCCATTCTTTCGTCTGTTTCCTTGCGCTACCTTGCAAATGCGGGAGACACCAACAAAGTAAATCAAAAATAAATAATATTTGTAAATAATGCAAAAGTGCACAGACAGCCATGGGGCATTTACAACAGGAAAATATCCACTTTGCTCCATAAGGAAAAAACTAGCATTTAAAATCAACCATTTTAAGCGAAATTTCCTGACCCTGGTAATGATTTGGAAGCAATGCCAAATGATGGTGCAGCTCTACTGTTAAACAGACATGACTGAGGCCTCGATGGCAGATACGACTTCAATCCATTTTGAGTTATCGGAGTTACTGCTTGTTTTACGGCAGCTGCAGGTCTTGTGGAAGCAAGTATTACTCTGCTACAAGCTGAAAGCCTTGACACCGTTTGCAACATCTGCAAAGATAAAGAAAAAAAAATACCAATAAGACAATTCAAGAAGATACATAGCAGACAAAAAAAAAAAAAGATACCAATAAGACAATTTATGAAGATATATAGCAGACATAAAACTGAGTAGCTTAGATTTCAACAAAAATTTTCTACTGTCTACATGGAAAAGCATTAGTACAATAACTCTGGACTTGGAAGTTTCTTTTGAGAATTATTTCATACGTAACCTTTATTTATCCGCTATGATGGCATGGGTAACCGAGGCCCTAATCTAAGGCAACTCAATAATGATAAATATATATATATATATATATATATATATATATATATATATATATATATATATTAGAACAAGCCAATGTATGTAATAACAAGTGTAAGGACTCACGACCAAACCCACAAAATCAATGTTCTTGTTCTTCCTGTTGTTCTCATCACATCCATATCAATGAACTGGCTCTTCATATCTATTTCTAATACAAAATCTTCAAATTCTAAATCATCAATACCAATTCCTAAACCCATTTCAGGCGTTACAAGACACACTCGTGTGTGTGTGTGTAGGTGCCACTCTGTCTCCTGTAGCAGCCAAAGATTTTATTTATCATGTTCTTTATACAGTTATTCATTTATTCATTTATCTCTAAATCATAAATCTTGTATAACTTTATTCATTTAGCTTTCTAAATTCATAAATCTTACTTGTATAACTTGTCAATATATCCGATGCTCAACTCATGCTCCACATCTTTCGGTAATTTCTCTATATTATTATAGAATTTTGTTCAATATCTTGAGCTTATAGCAACAGGGAGCTAAACCACACGTCAGCTAAGACTATATACATTGTTACGTGGTATATACATCGCCATTATGAACATTACAAAGCAAATCTCACCTCGACGAGAGAAGCTACGTCTCTCTAGGCCGTCAATGTTTACAAATAGTGATGGCTTACATACGTATCATATTGTTTATATTTATTTTCTAAATATAACAAAAATATATTATAGTTCACCTATCAAATTATTTTGAATAATATAAACAAATATTTTTGATAATTAATTTAGGACATTTTTATCTTTTTACGATAAAGAAAATAACTAAAACATATTAAGCTCCTCTACATAAGAAGGATTTACCTACCATTTTCCTTTAAATACCCAGCCAAGGAACAGCAGGGAGGGAGTCAACCAACGCCATCTCTTGGTGGATAACTTCCCTAAAAGGAAAATTACACAGAAAATGGGAAAATTTGTCATTGTAGAAAACATGAACATTTGAGGAGTAGCTATATCAAAAAATTCTTATCCTTGAGGTTTGTCGGGATAATCTATCATTTAATACGTACCGCATTAATTAAATATTGATTACAGAACATTAACGTATCATGTCTATTAAGGTGATATCCCCCCTCTCTCTCTCTCTCTCTCTCTCTCTCTCTCTCTCTCTCTCTCTCTCTCTCTCTCTCTCTCTCTCTCTCTCTCTCTCTCTCTCTCTCTCTCTCTCTCTCTCTCTCTCTCTATATATATATATATATATAGTCGCCATATCTTATTTCTGAAATTCGTAAAGTGGTTCTCTTTCTGTCTCTCTCGTCTGTGGCCTGAGGAATAGGGTCGGGTCTTGTTACCTGAGTGACCTTTGACCTGCCATATGGGTTACTGTACTACCATCCTCGTTGCCTGCATCAGTACGGTGTAAGATGTGATGTGTGAACATGCTCTGGTGTCTCTGTATATTGTCCTACAGCTGATGTGTTTACTGTTTGCTTCTGAAGCTGTGTCTAAATACACGAAAGCGCTGACGCAAGTCTTCTGCTCTGATTTGACCTCGTGGCCAGGGTGCCTGGCTCAGGTTAGGGGGGGGGGGGGGGGAGGGGTGCTATTTCATGTGTGGCGGGGTGGCGACGGAAGTGGATGAAGGCAGCATGTTCAAGTACATGTGTGTATATATGTATATGTCTGTGTATGTATATATGTATGCATACGTTGAAATATATAGGTATGTATATATGTGTGTGTGTGTGTGAACGTTTATGTATATACATGTGTATGGGGGTGGGTCGGGCCATTCTTTCGTCTGTTTCCTTGCGCTACCTCGCTAACGCGAGAGACAGCGACAAAGTATAATGAATAATTGATAATAATAATTTTTTTTTTTTTGCTTTGTCGCTGTCTCCCGCATTTGCGAGGTAGCGCAAGGAAACAGACGAAAGAAATGGCCCAACCCACCCCCATACCCATACACGTCCACACACGCAAATATACATACCTACACAGCTTTCCATGGTTTACCCCAGACGCTTCACATGCCTTGATTCAATCCACTGACAGCACGTCAACCCCGGTATACCACATCGCTCCAATTCACTCTATTCCTTGCCCTCCTTTCACCCTCCTGCATGTTCAGGCCCCGATCACACAAAATCTTTTTCACTCCATCTTTCCACCTCCAATTTGGTCTCCCACTTCTCCTCGTTCCCTCCACCTCCGACACATATATCCTCTTGGTCAATCTTTCCTCACTCATTCTCTCCATGTGCCCAAACCATTTCAAAACACCCTCTTCTGCTCTCTCAACCACGCTCTTTTTATTTCCACACATCTCTCTTACCCTTACGTTACTTACTCGATCAAACCACCTCACACCACACATTGTCCTCAAACATCTCATTTCCAGCACATCCATCCTCCTGCGCACAACTCTATCCATATATATATATATATATATATATATATATATATATATATATATATATATATATATATATATATATATATATATATATATATATATATATATATATATATATATAGGGAGTGACTGTATTGTTGTCTGGTTGGTAAGGTTATTTAATGTATGTATGACTCATGGTGAGGTGCCTGAGGACTGGCGGAATGCTTGCATAGTGCCATTGTACAAAGGCAAAGGGAATAAGAGTGAGTGCTCAAATTACAGAGGTATAAGTTTGTTGAGTATTCCTGGTAAATTATATGGGAGGGTATTGATTGAGAGGGTGAAGGCATGTACAGAGCATCAGATTGGGGAGGAGCAGTGTGGTTTCAGAAGTGGTAGAGGATGTGTGGATCAGGTGTTTGCTTTGAAGAATGTATGTGAGAAATACTTAGAAAAAACAAATGGATTTGTATGTAGCATTTATGGATCTGGAGAAGGCATATGATAGAGTTGATAGAGATGCTCTGTGGAAGGTATTAAGAATATATGGTGTGGGAGGCAAGTTGTTAGAAGCAGTGAAAAGTTTTTATCGAGGATGTAAGGCATGTGTACGTGTAGGAAGAGAGGAAAGTGATTGGTTCTCAGTGAATGTAGGTTTGCGGCAGGGGTGTGTGATGTCTCCATGGTTGTTTAATTTGTTTATGGATGGGGTTGTTAGGGAGGTGAATGCAAGAGTTTTGGAAAGAGGGGCAAGTATGCAGTCTGTTGGGGATGAGAGAGCTTGGGAAGTGAGTCAGTTGTTGTTCGCTGATGATACAGCGCTGGTGGCTGATTCATGTAAGAAACTGCAGAAGCTGATGATTGAGTTTGGTAAAGTGTGTGAAAGAAGAAAGTTAAGAGTACATGTGAATAAGAGCAAGGTTATTAGGTACAGTAGGGTTGAGGGTCAAGTTAATTGGGAGGTAAGTTTGAATGGAGAAAAAGTGGAGGAGGTAAAGTGTTTTAGATATCTAGGAGTGGATCTGGCAGCGGATGGAACCATGGAAGCGGAAGTAAATCATAGGGTGGGGGAGGGGGCGAAAATTCTGGGAGCCTTGAAGAATGTTTGGAAGTCGAGAACATTATCTCGGAAAGCAAAAATGGGTATGTTTGAAGGAATAGTGGTTCCAACAATGTTGTATGGTTGCGAGGCGTGGGCTATGGATAGAGTTGTGCGCAGGAGGGTGGATGTGCTGGAAATGAGATGTTTGAGGACAATATGTGGTGTGAGGTGGTTTGATCGAGTAAGTAACGTAAGGGTAAGAGAGATGTGTGGAAATAAAAAGAGTGTGATTGAGAGAGCAGAAGAGGGTGTTTTGAAATGGTTTGGTCACATGGAGAGAATGAGTGAGGAAAGATTGACCAAGAGGTTATATGTATCGGAGGTGGAGGGAACGAGGAGAAGTGGGAGACCAAATTTTAGGTGGAAAGATGGAGTGAAAAAGATTTTGAGTCATCGGGGCCTGAACATGCGGGAGGGTGAAAGGCGTGCAAGGAATAGAGTGAATTGGAACGATGTGGTATACCGGGGTCGACGTGCTGTCAATGGATTGAACCAGGGCATGTGAAGCGTCTGGGGTAAACCATGGAAAGTTGTGTGGGGCCTGGATGTGGAAAGGGAGCTGTGGTTTCGGTGCATTATTACATGGCAGCTAGAGACTGAGTGTGAACGAATGGGGCCTTTGGAGTCTTTTCCTAGCGCTACCTCGCACACATGAGGGGGGAGGGGGTTGTTATTCCATGTGTGGCGAGGTGGCGATGGGAACAATTAAAGGCAGACAGTATGAATTATGTACATGTGTATATATGTATATGTCTGTGTGTGTATATATATGTGTACAGTGAGATGTATAGGTATGTATATTTGCGTGTGTGGACGTGTATGTATATACATGTGTATGTGGGTGGGTTGGGTCATTCTTTCGTCTGTTTCCTTGCGCTACCTCGCTAACGCGGGAGACAGCGACAAAGCAAAATAAATAAAAATAAATAAATAAATAAGTATAATTGTTATTATTATTATTATTATCATTATTATTATTATTATTATTATTATAATTATTATTATTATCATTATTATCATTATTATCATTATCATTATTATTATTATTATTATTATTATTATTATTATTATTATTATTATTATTATTAAGATATGTAATCGCTGTTTCCCGCGTCAGTGAAGTAGCGCAAGTATCTCCATAAACATCCATGATCGTCTTAGTTCCCATGTATATATATCCTTATATATACGTGTATATACATACACCGATATACCATTGGCGGGGGTATATACACATATATAAACGTATATATGTGTAGATATACACCGATATACCACTGTTGGTGGTATATACTCATATATACCTGTATATACGTGTGTATATCCACCGAGATACCACTGGGGATGGTATATACACATATATACCTGTATATATGTGTATATATAAACCGATATACCACTGGGGATGGTATATACACATATATACCTGTATATATGTGTATATATCCACCGATATACCACTGGGGATGGTATATACACATATATACCTGTATATATGTGTATATATAAACCGATATACCACTGGGGATGGTATATACACATATATACGTGTATATATGTGTATATATCCACCGATATACCACTGGGGATGGTATATACACATACATACCTGTATATATGTGTATATATACACCGATATACCACTGGGGATGGTATATACTCATACATACCTGTATATACGTGTGTGTATCCACCGATATACCACTGGGGATGGTATATACTCATACATACCTGTATATACGTGTATGTATCCACCGATATACCACTGGGGATGGTATATACTCATACATACCTGTATATACGTGTATGTATCCACCGATATACCACTGGGATGGTATATACACATATATACCTGTATATATGTGTATATATACACCGATATACCACTGGGGATGATATATACTCATACATACCTGTATATACGTGTATATATACACCGATATACCACTAGGGATGGTATATACTCATATATACGTGTATATATGTGTATATATACACCGATATACCACTGGGGATGGTATATACACATATATACCTGTATATACGTGTATATATACACCGATATACCACTGTTGGTGGTATATACACATATATACCTGTATATACGTGTGTATATCCACCGATATACCACTGGGGATGATATATACACATATATACGTGTATATATGTGTATATATCCACCGATATACCACTGGAGATGATATATACACGTGGCCGTGTCCCTGGCGGGGGGTATAAGACACTGGTGAGGGGAATCAGGTGTCGAGGACAGGCGGGGAGCCGGAGGGGACAAGAGACCGCCCCGGGACACAAACTTTACCCAGCCAGCCAGTCAACCACCCACCCAGCCAGCCAGCCAAGCCAGTCAACCACCCAGCCAGCCAGCCAAGCCAGTCAACCACCCAGCCAAGCCAAGCCAAGTCAGTCAACTACCCAGCCAAGCCAAGCCAAGCCAGTCACCCAGCCAGCCAAGCCAGCCAAGTCAGTCAAGCCAAGTCAGTCAACCACCCAGCCAGCCAGCCAAGCTAGTCAACCACCCAGCCAAGCTAAGCCAAGCCAGCCAAGCCAAGTCAGTCAACCACCCAGCCAAGCTAAGCCAAGCCAGCCAAGCCAAGTCAGTCAACCACCCAGCCAAGCCAAGCCAGTCAACCACCCAGCCAAGCCAAGCTAGTCAACCACCCAGCCAAGCCAAGCCAAGCCAGTCAACCACCCAGCCAAGACAAGTCAGCCAGTCAACCACCCAGCCAAGCCAAGCCAAGCCAGTCAACCACCCAGCCAAGCCAAGCCAAGCCAGTCAACCACCCAGCCAAGCCAAGCCAAGCCAGTCACCTACCCAGCCAAGCCAAGCCAAGCCAGTCAACCACCCAGCCAAGCCAAGCCAAGCCAGTCAACCACCCAGCCAAGACAAGCCAAGCCAGTCAACCACCCAGCCAAGCCAAGCCAAGTCAGTCAACCACCCAGCCAAGCCAAGCCAGTCAACCACCCACCCAGCCAAGCCAAGCCAAGTCAACCACCCAGCCAAGCCAAGCCAAGCCAGTCAACCACCCACCCAGCCAAGCCAAGCCAAGTCAACCACCCAGCCAAGCCAAGCCAAGTCAGTCAACCACCCAGCCAAGCCAAGCCAAGCCAAGTCAGTCAACCACCCACCCAGCCAAGCCAAGCCAAGTCAACCACCCAGCCAAGCCAAGCCAAGTCAGTCAACCACCCAGCCAAGCCAAGCCAGTCAACCAGCCACCCAGCCAAGCCAAGCCAAGTCAACCACCCAGCCAAGCCAAGCCAAGCCAGTCAACCACCCACCCAGCCAAGCCAAGTCAGTCAACCACCCAGCCAAGCCAAGCCAAGTCAACCACCCAGCCAAGCCAAGCCAAGTCAGTCAACCACCCAGCCAAGCCAAGCCAGTCAACCACCCAGCCAAGCCAAGCCAAGTCAGTCAACCACCCAGCCAAGCCAAGCCAAGCCAGTCAACCACCCAGCCAAGCCAAGCCAAGTCAGTCAACCACCCAGCCAAGACAAGTCAGCCAGTCAACCACCCAGCCAAGCCAAGCCAAGTCAGTCAACCACCCAGCCAAGCCAAGCCAGTCAACCACCCAGCCAAGCCAAGCCAAGTCAGTCAACCACCCAGCCAAGCCAAGCCAAGCCAGTCAACCACCCAGCCAAGCCAAGCCAAGTCAGTCAACCACCCAGCCAAGACAAGTCAGCCAGTCAACCACCCAGCCAAGCCAAGCCAAGTCAGTCAACCACCCAGCCAAGCCAAGCCAGTCAACCACCCAGCCAAGCCAAGCCAAGTCAGTCAACCACCCAGCCAAGCCAAGCCAAGCCAGTCAACCACCCAGCCAAGCCAAGCCAAGTCAGTCAACCACCCAGCCAAGACAAGTCAGCCAGTCAACCACCCAGCCAAGCCAAGCCAAGCCAGTCAACCACCCAGCCAGCCAAGCCAGTCAACCAGCCATCAAAGTGTTCCATATTTGGAGTGTGGCGTCTTGAACGTCATAACCCCCCCCCCCCCCCCCAGGACGCCTCCTTCACCAGAAATGCAACACACACACACACACACACACACACACACACACACACACACATACACACACACACACACACACATACACACACACACACACACACACACATACACACTCCAGTCAGCCCTTATAATGCTGTAGGGTTGATGTGTAACGCTATTATGTTGAGGTAGTGACCCTTACCGCTATCATCCTGGAAGGTCAAACTGAAGGAAGGAAGTCCTACATGACCCCAACAGGTCATGACCTGTCTGAAAACTGACTTAAGTTTAAATGAAGGTGGGTCAAGTTCCAGGATCCAGGAGGGACCTCAAGGTGGGTCAAGTTCCAGGATCCAGGAGGGACCTCAAGGTGGGTCAAGTTCCAGGATCCAGGAGGGACCTCAAGGTGGGTCAAGTTCCAGGATCCAGGAGGAACCTCAAGGTGGGTCAAGTTCCAGGATCCAGGAGGAACCTCAAGGTGGGTCAAGTTCCAGGATCCAGGAGGGACCACAAGGTGGGTCAAGTTCCAGGATCCAGGAGGGACCACAAGGTGGGTCAAGTTCCAGGATCCAGGAGGAACCTCAAGGTGGGTCAAGTTCCAGGATCCAGGAGGAGCCTCAAGGTGGGTCAAGTTCCAGGATCCAGGAGGGACCACAAGGTGGGTCAAGTTCCAGGATCCAGGAGGGACCTCAA
>NC_092284.1:8334877-8339877 GCF_036320965.1 Panulirus ornatus
GCGGGGGAAACCTCTATCCTGGGGTGCGGAACATCTGCTCAAGGGGGTTCGATACCACTGCTGGGGTGTTCAGAACCTTTGTGTGGGGTTAGGGACTTCTACCAGGGGGTTCAGCGACTTCTGCTCCATCCAGTTCCAATTTGGTCTCCCACTTCTCCTCGTTCCCTCCACCTCCGACACATATATCCTCTTGGTCAATCTTTCCTCACTCATTCTCTCCATATGACCAAACCATTTCAAAACACCCTCTTCTGCTCTCTCAACCACGCTCTTTTTATTTCCACACATCTCTCTTACCCTTACGTTACTTACTCGATCAAACCACCTCACACCACACATTGTCCTCAAACATCTCATTTCCAGCACATCCACCCTCCTGCGCACATCTCTATCTAGTATGGTCTATGTTCGTATCTATACAACACCGTTGGGACTTGTATGCTTTCAAACATATCCATTTCTACCCCCTTCAGATAATGACCTCATTTTCCAAACATTTCTCAGAGCTCCCAGAACTTGCGCTCCTCCCATCCCATCCTATGACTCACTTCCGCTTCCATGGTTCCACCCGCTGCCACGTCCACTCCCAGGTATCTGAAACGCTTCACTTCCTCCAAGCTTTCTCCATTCAAACTCACACTCTAACTAAACCGTCTCTTCACACAGCTGAACCTAATAATCTTGCTTATAATCCCATTAACTCTCAGCTTCCCAGGCGCCCATCTAACCCGAGCAGACTGCATTCTCGCCTGTCTCTCCAAGACCCTTGCATTTACCTCCCTCATCACCCCATCCGTAAACAAATTAAAGAGCCGTGGTGACCGCACACACCCCCCTGCCTCAGTCCCACCCTTATGTGGAACCACTCACCTTCCTCTATACTGACTCGCACAAACACTTTACTCCTCACTACTTCTAACAGCTTCCCTCCAAATATATATATATATATATATATATATATATATATATATATATATATATATATATATATATATATATATATATATATATATATATATATATATATATATATATATATATATTTACACACAGCGATAGACGAATCACCTCCGTCGATGTAGCATCACTGTCTATGGAACCCAACATTCCCTGATACTGAGTGCAGCGCAGCCTTTAGACGCTGTAGGAACCTCCTCCAAAGGAGTTCCCGTGGCTATACAATCAACACAGACACACACACACACACACACACACACACACACACACACACACACACACACACCTCGCGTTTGTCACTTGTCCTGGGCGAACACAGGGACCAATATGGTCGGGACTCGCTGTTTCAATCTCTCGTCTGAGCGTCATCTGTAGCTAACAATATTCAATTACACCGTTCATTCCCAGGTTCAAGGGCTGGCCCGCCTAACCGGTTGGGGCCCGGGCAAGGTGAGGTGAGGTCAAGGGAGGTCAGAGAGAGAGAGGTGGGAGGTCAGGAGAGGTCATCTATTAGGCCAGGGGCGAAGGGGGTCAGAAGTGAGGGATGAAGACAGAAGAGACAGTCGAGTCAGAAGGACGCCCGTGGAAGACTAATGTTTGGAAACCTAATAGTTGTGATCAAGTCACCCCTTACTCTTCTCTCTTCTATGGTGGACGAGTGTATTTGTGATCCATCCATTCTGACCTCCTTTATGTCTCCTCTATCAGTTCTTTAGGTGTAGTGACCCAATGGGAGAAGCATATTCCAGCACTTGAGTATGGTTCTTAACACTTGCCTCGAGACACTTTGTCTCCCTGGCAACGCTCCAGAGATGGCGCTCTGGCAACAGGTTAGGGACGGGGTTCGAGTCTGAAGCCACTCTCACACACAGATTGCCACAGCTCATTTTCCTACTGAGTGGTTTTGGAATCCATTTTGTTCCGTCCTCAGTACTTGGCACTGATTCGGGCTGAGTTTTATCAACCCTGCAACAGAATTTCGTGGTGTGTCTAGATCCCTTTGTAAGCTGATGCACTCATCTCTATTTTCTGGAATGATATAGATCAAGAAGAGCAACGGTTCCATGTATGAGCCCTGTGGTACGTCGCTAGTGACCCTAGTCCATTTCAAGAAGGTTCTTCTTAAATGTTTTTCTTTCGTAGTCTTCCACTAATGTAATTTTCTGTCCATCGAAGGAGTCTGTGCCTTACTCCTACTTGAAGATGCTGCCTTATTACTAGCCTCTTAAGTACATAGGTTCAGTGTCAAATGCTTTCAGCCTCATTACAAGCCTCCTAAGTACATAAGTTCAGTGTCAAATGCTTTCCGGCGGTCTAGACACACTCAATCCATCCAATGTTTTCATTTGTCTAGGACGGAGTTCCCTCTCTCTTAGATCTCGATGAGGTTCGATATGTGCGACCTTCCTCCTCTGGATTGTCTTTAAGGTCGTTCCTCCTTTGTAACTATTTACCATTTCGTCTTTAAGTGCATATTACAGACCACACTGGTCAGAGGGGCCCAGGTCTGTAGTTCAGCGTCATTTCCCAAATCGCCATTCGTAAATACTGCCACTTTTCCAATCTTTCTTGGGCCTCTTTGGTGGAACCTTGCATCTTGGGAACAACGTTTTGGACGGGTGTGTCAGTCGCGCTTCTGCATCCATCTGTAGGAGACACAGAGACACACACACACTTGGTCAGCACTGTGGACCTCACATGGTTTCATATCTTCCAGATATTCCACTGCTTTCCAGGACCCTTCTTTGTCTTGGACCGACAGTGTTTACCACTGTGGATAAACTCCGCTTGGGAACACGTCACGTCACCCCTCGTATATAATAACTTCCCATCTCAATCCAATATGGTCTGATAAGCTATGTTAAAGGCTTGGATCATCAGCTGCCTCGTCCACAACAGTCCTTTTAATCCCCCTCTCTGATCCTCATGTCTCATCTTGCTAATACTCGTTCCTCGACCCCCCTATACCACGTAGATAAGGAGTGGTTTTAGCGAAGCCTATGTCTTCACCACGGTGCTCCACAAAGCTGTTTGGTCTGGCGATGTCTTCCATTGAGTCGCATCTCTTCCTTGTCACAACGTCTCTCTCTGTCTGCAAGTAGAGGTGGATTTGACAGAACCGTCCATGACAGAGACCTGCTTCTTCGGGGGGACACTGCTTCTTCGGGGGTACTGCTTCTTCGGGGGTACTGCTTCTTCGGGGGGACACTGCTTCTTCGGGGGTAGTGCTTCTTCGGGGGTACTGCTTCTTCGGGGGGTACTGCTTCTTCGGGGGGTACTGCTTCTTCGGGGGGTACTGCTTCTTCGGGGGTAGTGCTTCTTCGGGGGGTACTGCTTCTTCGGGGGTACTGCTTCTTCGGGGGTACTGCTTCTTCGGGGGGTACTGCTTCTTCGGGGGGTACTGCTTCTTCGGGGGGTACTGCTTCTTCGGGGGTAGTGCTTCTTCGGGGGGTACTGCTTCTTCGGGGGTAGTGCTTCTTCGGGGGTACTGCTTCTTCGGGGGTAGTGCTTCTTTGGGGGTACTGCTTCTTCGGGGGGTACTGCTTCTTCGGGGGGTACTGCTTCTTCGGGGGGTACTGCTTCTTCGGGGGGTACTGCTTCTTCGAGGGTACTGCTTCTTCGGGGGGGTACTGCTTCTTCGGGGGGTACTGCTTCTTCGGGGGGGTACTGCTTCTTCGGGGGGTATTACAGTCCATCTCCCCCCCTCCCTCACCTGCTCTGTTTACCCCAGCTTAAAGTGGGTTATGAGCACCCCAGCTCCCTTGATCTTTTCACCCCAGTTTCCTGGCGTCATCACCCCAGCTCCCGGGCGTCTTCAACACCATAGCTCCCCAGGTATTTTCACCCCAGTTCCCTGGAGTGTTTAGCACCTTAGCTCCCCTGATGTAATTACCCCACTAGCGTCTTCATCACCCTAGCTCCCCAGGTGTAGTCACCCCAGTTTCCTGGCGTATTCAGCACTTTAGCTCCCCTGGTGTATTCACCCCATTGGCGGCTTCAACACCTTAGCTCCCCAGGTGTAGTCACCCCAGTTTCCTGGCGTCAGCACCCCAGCTCCCCGGGACCATCATCACCCCAAGTCCCTGGCCTTTCTGTCACCCCCAGCCCTCCCCCAGGGAGACTCTACGGGGGCAACCATCACCCCGGCGCAGTAGCTGCAGGTGTGAGGGGCGTGGGGAGTGGGGAGTGGGGCGTGGAGCGTGGGGGCGTGGGGCGTGGGGAGTGGAGCGTGGGGGCGTGGGGCGTGGGGAGTGGGGCGTGGGGCGTGGGGGCGTGGGGGCGTGGGGCGTTACTGTATATTCTCCCCAGCCGTAACTCCCCAGTGCGCCAGGCCTCGCCACTTATTTCTGATTAATCTAAATTTTGAAACACACATTTGTAAAATAGGAATGGACGACTTATGGCCAGGGAGGAGGGGAGGGGGAGGGAGGGGAGGGGAGGGAGGGGGCGTCATTTGCATACCAAGAAGAAGGGGGGAGGGGGGAGGGGGAGGGGGAGGGGAGGGGGGTCTTTGAGAGCAGGAGGGGCCTCCCATCCTGGGGTGGGGGTGAGGGAGAGAGGGGGCGCCGCCCCAGCATACAAATGGTGACGTTCACTTCAATTGCCTCCTCCCCCTCCACCACTTCCCCCCACCTCTTCCTCCTCCTCCTCCTCTTCCTCCTCCACCTCTTCCTCCTCCTCCTCCCCCTCTTTTTCCTCCTCCTCCTACCCTCTTCCTCCTCCTCCTCCTACCCTCCTCCTCCTCCTCCTCTTCTTCCTCCTCCTCCTCCCCCTCTTCTTCCTCCCCCTCTTCCCCCTCCTCCTCCTACCCTCTTCCTCCTCCCCCTCTTCCTCCTCCCCCTCTTCTTCCTCCCCCTCTTCCCCCTCCTCCTCCTACCCTCTTCCTCCTCCCCCTCTTCCTCCTCCCCCTCTTCTTCCTCCCCCTCTTCCCCCTCTTCCTCCTCCCCCTCTTCCCCCTCCTCCTCCTACCCTCTTCCTCCTCCCCCTCTTCCTCCTCCCCCTCTTCTTCCTCCCCCTCTTCCCCCTCCTCCTCCTACCCTCTT
>NC_092284.1:8342377-8379877 GCF_036320965.1 Panulirus ornatus
TGGGATTACATTACTGTGGGAGTCAACCCCTGGGATTACATTACTGTGGAGTCAACCCTGGGATTACATTACTGTGGGAGTCAACCCCTGGGATTACATTACTGTGGGAGTCAACCCCTGGATTACATTACTGTGGGAGTCAACCCTGGGATTACATTACTGTGGGAGTCAACCCCTGGGATTACATTACTGTGGGAGTCAACCCCTGGGATTACATTACTGTGGGAGTCAACCCTGGGATTACATTACTGTGGGAGTCAACCCTGGGATTACATTACTGTGGAGTCAACCCCTGGGATTACATTACTGTGGGAGTCAACCCCTGGGATTACATTACTGTGGGAGTCAACCCTGGATTACATTACTGTGGGAGTCAACCCCTGGGATTACATTACTGTGGGAGTCAACCCCTGGGATTACATTACTGTGGGAGTCAACCCCTGGGATTACATTACTGTGGGAGTCAACCCTGGGATTACATTACTGTGGGAGTCAACCCCTGGGATTACATTACTGTGGGAGTCAACCCCTGGGATTACATTACTGTGGGAGTCAACCCCTGGGATTACATTACTGTGGGAGTCAACCCCCTGGGATTACATTACTGTGGGAGTCAACCCCTGGGATTACATTACTGTGGGAGTCAACCCCTGGATTACATTACTGTGGGAGTCAACCCCTGGGATTACATTACTGTGGGAGTCAACCCCTGGGATTACATTACTGTGGGAGTCAACCCCTGGGATTACATTACTGTGGGAGTCAACCCCTGGGATTACATTACTGTGGGAGTCAACCCCTGGGATTACATTACTGTGGGAGTCAACCCTGGGATTACATTACTGTGGGAGTCAACCCCTGGGATTACATTACTGTGGGAGTCAACCCCTGGGATTACATTACTGTGGGAGTCAACCCTGGGATTACATTACTGTGGGAGTCAACCCCTGGGATTACATTACTGTGGGAGTCAACCCCTGGGATTACATTACTGTGGGAGTCAACCCTGGGATTACATTACTGTGGGAGTCAACCCCTGGGATTACATTACTGTGGGAGTCAACCCCTGGGATTACATTACTGTGGGAGTCAACCCCTGGGATTACATTACTGTGGGAGTCAACCCCTGGGATTACATTACTGTGGGAGTCAACCCCTGGGATTACATTACTGTGGGAGTCAACCCCTGGGATTACATTACTGTGGGAGTCAACCCCTGGGATTACATTACTGTGGGAGTCAACCCTGGGATTACATTACTGTGGGAGTCAACCCCTGGGATTACATTACTGTGGGAGTCAACCCCTGGGATTACATTACTGTGGGAGTCAACCCCTGGGATTACATTACTGTGGGAGTCAACCCTGGGATTACATTACTGTGGGAGTCAACCCCTGGGATTACATTACTGTGGGAGTCAACCCCTGGGATTACATTACTGTGGGAGTCAACCCCTGGGATTACATTACTGTGGGAGGTCAACCCCTGGGATTACATTACTGTGGGAGTCAACCCCTGGGATTACATTACTGTGGGAGTCAACCCCAGGGATTACATTACTGTGGGAGTCAACCCCTGGGATTACATTACTGTGGGAGTCAACCCCCTGGGATTACATTACTGTGGGAGTCAACCCTGGGATTACATTACTGTGGGAGTCAACCCTGGGATTACATTACTGTGGGAGTCAACCCTGGGATTACATTACTGTGGGAGTCAACCCCTGGGATTACATTACTGTGGGAGTCAACCCCTGGGATTACATTACTGTGGGAGTCAACCCCTGGGATTACATTACTGTGGGAGTCAACCCCTGGGATTACATTACTGTGGGAGTCAACCCCTGGGATTACATTACTGTGGGAGTCAACCCCTGGGATTACATTACTGTGGGAGTCAACCCCTGGGATTACATTACTGTGGGAGTCAACCCTGGGATTACATTACTGTGGGAGTCAACCCCTGGGATTACATTACTGTGGGAGTCAACCCCTGGGATTACATTACTGTGGGAGTCAACCCCCTGGGATTACATTACTGTGGGAGTCAACCCCTGGGATTACATTACTGTGGGAGTCAACCCCTGGGATTACATTACTGTGGGAGTCAACCCTGGGATTACATTACTGTGGGAGTCAACCCCTGGGATTACATTACTGTGGGAGTCAACCCCTGGGATTACATTACTGTGGGAGTCAACCCTGGGATTACATTACTGTGGGAGTCAACCCCTGGGATTACATTACTGTGGGAGTCAACCCCTGGGATTACATTACTGTGGGAGTCAACCCTGGGATTACATTACTGTGGGAGTCAACCCAGGTCTGTGTATACCCATGTGGGGGGTGGCTCAGGCCCCCCTCCCCCCCATGGGGTTTGAGAGAAGAGAGAGAGAGAGAGAGAGAGAGAGAGAGAGAAGAGGAGGTCTTCGTTGAGCTGAACAGGCCCTGTAATGTGTCGCACAACCCGTCTCCTCCCCTCCCACCCCGGGGGCCAGCCCCCCCCCCCCTGTTGAAGGTCATAGCTTAAGAAGAAACCCCCCCCCAACACACTGTGGTCTTCCCTCTCACCCCTCTAGTCACAGCCCCATCCCTGACTGGGGGGGAGGAAAGAGACACTGCCCACACAGACCCCCCCCAATTTCTCCTCCTGCGTACAGAGGTCCCCTCCAACCCCATTCCCCCTCCTCCACCGTGTGACTGCAGTGGCTGTCTATGTCCCTCCCCCCGTGTGTGTGTGTGTGTGTGTGTGTGTTGTGTGTGTGTGTGGCCATCATAATGCTAGGCCACACTTCACTAATACCGTCTTGTTCCCGCCACTAAACCAGATAAATGGCTGGCTTAGTGGCTGACAGCCATTTACCTGACGCCCCGTCCCCCCAGTGTGATGGTCTGTGGCCCCGTCCCCCAGTGTGATGGTCTGTGGCCCCGTCCCCCCAGTGTGACGGTCTGTGGCCCCGTCCTGCAGTGTGATGGTCTGTGGCCCCGTCCCCCCAGTGTGATGGTCTGTGGCCCCGTCCCCCCAGTGTGACGGTCTGTGGCCCCGTCCCCCCAGTGTGACGGTCTGTGGCCCCGTCCCCCCAGTGTGACGGTCTGTGGCCCTGTCCCCCAGTGTGACGGTCTGTGGCCCTGTCCCCCAGTGTGACGGTCTGTGGCCCCGTCCCCCCAGTGTGATGGTCTGTGGCCCGTCCCCCAGTGTGACGGTCTGTGGCCCGTCCCCCAGTGTGACGGTCTGTGGCCCCGTCCCCCCAGTGTGACGGTCTGTGGCCCCGTCCCCCCAGTGTGACGGTCTGTGGCCCTGTCCCCCAGTGTGACGGTCTGTGGCCCCGTCCCCCCAGTGTGACGGTCTGTGGCCCCCGTCCCCCCGTGTGATGGTCTGTGGCCCCGTCCCCCCAGTGTGATGGTCTGTGGCCCCGTCCCCCCAGTGTGAAGGTCTGTGGCCCCGTCCCCCCAGTGTGACAGTCTGTGGCCCGTCCCCCCAGTGTGATGGTCTGTGGCCCCGTCCCCCCAGTGTGACGGTCTGTGGCCCCGTCCCCCCAGTGTGACGGTCTGTGGCCCCGTCCCCCCAGTGTGACGGTCTGTGGCCCCGTCCCCCCAGTGTGATGGTCTGTGGCCCCGTCCCCCCAGTGTGACGGTCTGTGGCCCCGTCCCCCCAGTGTGATGGTCTGTGGCCCCGTCCCCCAGTGTGACGGTCTGTGGCCCCGTCCCCCAGTGTGACGGTCTGTGGCCCCGTCCCCCAGTGTGACGGTCTGTGGCCCCGTCCCCCCAGTGTGATGGTCTGTGGCCCCGTCCCCCAGTGTGACGGTCTGTGGCCCCGTCCCCCAGTGTGACGGTCTGTGGCCCCGTCCCCCAGTGTGACGGTCTGTGGCTCCGTCCTGCAGTGTGATGGTCTATGGCCCCGTCTTCCAGTGTGACGGTCTGTGGCCCCGTACCCCCACCTGCAGTGTGACGGTCTGTGGTCCCGTCGGTGGCGTAGACGCGTCACTAACAGACCTTCCCCCCCCCCTCCAAAACCACATCAATGGTCCGTGTCGAAGCCTCGCCACTAACAGACCCCCCCTCCTCCTTCCATAACCGACCTCGCTATAGACGCGGGCCATCCACTGGAGTAAATCCCCGAATACACATATATTTATCCAGTGTCGGGGAATGGGTGGGGGGGGGATGGTCTCTCTCTCTCTCTCTCTCTCTCTCTCTCTCTCTCTCTCTCTCTCTCTCTCTCTCTCTCTCTCTCTCTCTCTCTCCCACTGATACAACGGAAGGGGGAAACACATTTTTTGCCTTTCCTATCTGTGTATACAGGTAGCGTAGGGGGGAAAGGGGGGGAAAGGGGGCCCCTTTCCCCCCCCCGTAATGTCAGCCAGCACAGAGATGGCTCCTTCCCCCCCATCTCCCCCACCCCCCCCCCCCGCCCCCCAGCTTGTCTATTAACATCGACTTGAGCGGGTGGGGGAGAAGGTGGCACTGGGGGAGAGGGGGAGAAGGTGGGGAGAGGGGAGAAGCTGGGGAGGGGGAGAGAGGGGGGAGGGAGGGGGAAGGGTTCTTGCCTGTGCCCCCCCCCCCCACGCCTTATACCACATTAATCCCCCCATCCACTTCCAATCCAATCCACTTACACGAAGGGAAAACTTTACATAGGAAATATGCAGCAGTGGTGGTGGAGTCTCCCCTCTCCCTCCCCCCTCCTCAACCCCTCCCCCCTCCTCCTCAACCCCTCCCCCCCTCCTCAACCCCTCCCCCCCTCCTCAACACCCCCTCCCCCCCAACACAAGACTTTATGCCGTATGCTCCAGGCCAAATTCTATCGAGATGGAAATGAAATTACAAACTGGATTGGAATATAGAAAGAAAATGTGGGGATGGTTGGCCCAGGGTTGGAGACGCTGCCAGGCGCAAGATTCAGCCTTCTCCCATAGTGCCGGCATCCTCTGGTGCCTGTCGCTCATCCCGTTTTCTTTAGCAGGGTAGCAAGGTGTGGGAGGGACCTGGGATACAACATCGTCCCAAGACCGTCGGCGGAGTCCCACATTAAAAAGAAAATGGGGGTAAGGAGGCCAAGTGTCCACTGGCAAATATCAGCAAATATCAAATATAGAGTTAATAGAGAAGGTCCAGAGGAGGACAACAAAGATGGTGTCCATAGAGCTGATAGAGAAGGTTCAGAGGAGGACAAGAAAGATTGTGTCCATAGAGCTAATAGAGAAGGTCCAGAGGAGGACAAGAAAGATGGTGTCCATAGAGCTGATAGAGAAGGTCCAGAGGAGGACTACAAAGATTATGGTGTCCATAGAGCTAATAGAGAAGGTCCAGAGGAGGACAAGAAAGATGGTGTCCATAGAGCTGATAGAGAAGGTCCAGAGGAGGACAACACAGATGGTGTCCATAGAGCTAATAGAGAAGGTCCAGAGGAGGACCACAAAGATGATGACAAGGAGGGGCTAGAAGTTCTAATTTTCCTGAAGTTGAAAGAAAGAAGAGTTGAGGAGTTGATTTGATCACAACCTTGAAGTTTATTTAAGAGATGAACTGAGACTTCGCGTCGATGGAATAGAATTTAGGTCGAAGATAAACCTCCAAAAAAAAAAGAAAAAAAAATGGCTTGTCCACACTGTATACACACAGCTCGTGCAAATGTCTTGTCCCATTATGACAGAAAACCTTCGACTGATTGGGAAGGTGACAAGAGTCGAAGAAAATTTTACTCAAATGGCCGAGGAAATTCGACAGAGGTATTCTTAGATAATGAAAGGTAATCTTAAGATTGATAATGATAATGAAAGGTAATTCAATCATTGATGATGAAATGTAATCTGATGATGAAATGGTAATCGGTGGATGAAAGGTAATCAAGGTAATCAAAACATTTACGACTAAAAGATGGTCTAAAGATTTACGACGGAAGGTAATCTTGAATATTTTGTGATGGAAGGTAATCTTGAATATTTTGTGATGTAAGGTAATCTTGAATATTTTGTGGTGGAAGGTAATCTTGAATATTTTGTGATGGAAGGTAATCTTGAATATTTTGTGGTGGAAGGTAATCTTGAATATTTTGTGGTGGAAGGTAATCTTGAATATTTTGTGATGGAAGGTAATCTTGAATATTTGTGATGGAAGGTAATCTTGAATATTTTGTGATGGAAGGTAATCTTGAATATTTGTGATGGAAGGTAATCTTGAATATTTTGTGATGGAAGGTAATCTTGAATATTTTGTGATGGAAGGTAATCTTGAATATTTGTGGATGGAAGGTAATCTTGAATATTTGTGATGGAAGGTAATCTTGAATATTTTGTGATGGAAGGTAATCTTGAATATTTGTGATGGAAGGTAATCTTGAATATTTGTGATGGAAGGTAATCTTGAATATTTGTGATGGAAGGTAATCTTGAATATTTGTGATGGAAGGTAATCTTGAATATTTGTGATGGAAGGTAATCTTGAATATTTTGTGATGGAAGGTAATCTTGAATATTTGTGATGGAAGGTAATCTTGAATATTTTGTGATGGAAGGTAATCTTGAATATTTGTGATGGAAGGTAATCTTGAATATTTTGTGATGGAAGGTAATCTTGAATATTTTGTGATGGAAGGTAATCTTGAATATTTTGTGATGGAAGGTAATCTTGAATATTTTGTGATGGAAGGTAATCTTGAATATTTTGTGATGGAAGGTAATCTTGAATATTTGTGATGGAAGGTAATCTTGAATATTTTGTGATGGAAGGTAATCTTGAATATTTTGTGATGGAAGGTAATCTTGAATATTTGTGATGGAAGGTAATCTTGAATATTTTGTGATGGAAGGTAATCTTGAATATTTGTGATGGAAGGTAATCTTGAATATTTGTGATGGAAGGTAATCTTGAATATTTTGTGATGGAAGGTAATCTTGAATATTTTGTGATGGAAGGTAATCTTGAATATTTGTGATGGAAGGTAATCTTGAATATTTGTGATGGAAGGTAATCTTGAATATTTGTGATGGAAGGTAATCTTGAATATTTGTGATGGAAGGTAATCTTGAATATTTTGTGATGGAAGGTAATCTTGAATATTTGTGATGGAAGGTAATCTTGAATATTTGTGATGGAAGGTAATCTTGAATATTTGTGATGGAAGGTAATCTTGAATATTTTGTGATGGAAGGTAATCTTGAATATTTTGTGATGGAAGGTAATCTTGAATATTTGTGATGGAAGGTATCTTGAATATTTTGTTGATGGAAGGTAATCTTGAATATTTGTGTGGAAGGTAATTCTTGAATATTTGTGATGGAAGGTAATCGTTGAATATTTGTGATGGAAGGGTAATCTTGAATATTTTGTGATGGAAGTAATCTTGAATATTTTGTGATGGAAGGTAATCTGAATATTTGTGGTTGGAAGGTATCTTGAATATTTGTGATGGAAGGTAATCTTGAATATTTGTGGTTGGAAGGGTAATCTTGAATATTGGATGGAAGGTAATCTTGAATATTTTGTGATGGGAATGGTAATCATGAATATTTGTGATGGAAGGGTAATCTTGAATATTTGTGATGGATGGTATGCTTGTATATTTTGTGATGGAAGGTAATCTTTAATATTTGTGATGGAAGGTAATCTTGAATATTTGTGATGGAAGGTAATCTTGAATATTTGTGATGGAAGGTAATCTTGAATATTTTGTGATGGAAGGTAATCTTAATATTTTGTGATGGAAGGTAATCTTGAATAGTTTGTGATGGAAGGTAATCTTGAATATTGTGATGGAAGAACTTGAATATTGTGATGGAAGTAATCTTGAATATTTGTGATGGAAGTAATCTTGAATATTCGTGGTGGAAGGTAATCTTGAATATTTGTGATGGAAGGTAATCTTGAATATTTGTGATGGAAGGTAATCTTGAATATTTTGTGATGGAAGGTAATCTTGAATATTTGTGATGGAAGGTAATCTTGAATATTTGTGATGGAAGGTAATCTTGAATATTTGTGATGGAAGGTAATCTTGAATATTTGTGATGGAAGGTAATCTTGAATATTTTGTGATGGAAGGTAATCTCAAACATCTTCCATTGTCGCCATTTCCCAGTTTCTTGAAGGGTGAAGGACAAAATTTGGGCAGGGGGAGAATATGAAATTGGCGCTCTCCTTCCGTTACTCTTCTATGAATAAATCTATTTCCACTTACCTGGGACTGTGTAGCTGGGGGAGGACAGGCATTGTGTAGTTTGGGGAGACAGGCACTGTTTGTAGCTGGGGAGGACAGGCACTGTTGTGTAGCTGGGGAGGACAGGCACTGTTGTGTAGCTGGGGGAGGACAGGCACTGTTATGTAGCTGGGGGGAGGACAGGCACTGTTGTGTAGCTGGGGGAGGACAGGCACTGTTGTGTAGCTGGGGGAGGACAGGCACTGTTGTGTAGCTGGGGGAGGACAGGCACTGTTATGTAGCTGAGGCAGGACAGGCACTGTTATGTAGCTGGGGGAGGACAGGCACTGTTATGTAGCTGGGGGAGGACAGGCACTGTTATGTAGCTGAGGCAGGACAGGCACTGTTGTGTAGCTGGGGGAGGACAGGCACTGTTATGTAGCTGGGGGAGGACAGGCACTGTTATGTAGCTGGGGGAGGACAGGCACTGTTGTGTAGCTGGGGGAGGACAGGCACTGTTATGTAGCTGGGGGAGGACAGGCACTGTTATGTAGCTGAGGCAGGACAGGCACTGTTATGTAGCTGAGGCAGGACAGGCACTGTTGTGTAGCTGGGGGAGGACAGGCACTGTTATGTAGCTGGGGGAGGACAGGCACTGTTATGTAGCTGAGGTAGGACAGGCACTGTTGTGTAGCTGGGGAGGACAGCACTGTTATGTAGCTGGGGGAGGACAGGCACTGTTATGTAGCTGAGGAGGACAGCAACTGTTATGTAGCTGGGGGAGGACAGGCACTGTTGTGTAGCTGGGGGAAGACAGGCACTGTTATGTAGCTGGGGTGAGGACAGGCACTGTTATGTAGCTGGGGAGGACAGGCACTGTTATGTAGCTGGGGGAGGACAGGCACTGTTGTGTAGCTGGGGGAGGACAGGCACTGTTGTGTAGCTGGGGGAGGACAGGCACTGTTGTGTAGCTGGGGAGGACAGGCACTGTTATGTAGCTGAGGCGAGGACAGGCACTGTTATGTAGCTGGGGAGGACAGGCACTGTTGTGTAGCTGGGGAGGACAGGCACTGTTTGTGTAGCTGGGGAGGGACAGGCACTGTTATGTAGCTGGGGGAGGACAGGCACTGTTGTGTAGCTGGGGGAGGACAGGCACTGTTATGTAGCTGGGGGAGGACAGGCACTGTTGTGTAGCTGGGGAGGACAGGCACTGTTGTGTAGCTGGGGAGGACAGGCACTGTTGTGTAGCTGGGGGAGGACAGGCACTGTTATGTAGCTGGGGGAGGACAGGCACTGTTGTGTAGCTGGGGGAGGACAGGCACTGTTGTGTAGCTGGGGGAGGACAGGCACTGTTGTGTAGCTGGGGGAGGACAGGCACTGTTATGTAGCTGGGGAGGACAGGCACTGTTGTGTAGCTGGGGGAGGACAGGCACTGTTGTGTAGCTGGGGGAGGACAGGCACTGTTGTGTAGCTGGGGGAGGACAGGCACTGTTGTGTAGCTGGGGAGGACAGGCACTGTTGTGTAGCTGGGGGAGGACAGGCACTGTTGTGTAGCTGGGGAGGACAGGCACTGTTATGTAGCTGGGGAGGACAGGCACTGTTATGTAGCTGGGGGAGGACAGGCACTGTTATGTAGCTGGGGAGGACAGGCACTGTTGTGTAGCTGGGGAGGACAGGCACTGTTGTGTAGCTGGGGGAGGACAGGCACTGTTATGTAGCTGGGGAGGACAGGCACTGTTAGTAGCTGGGGAGGACAGGCACTGTTATGTAGCTGGGGAGGACAGGCACTGTTGTGTAGCTGGGGAGGACAGGCACTGTTGTGTAGCTGGGGAGGACAGGCACTGTTGTGTAGCTGGGGAGGACAGGCACTGTTGTGTAGCTGGGGAGGACAGGCACTGTTGTGTAGCTGGGGAGGACAGGCACTGTTGTGTAGCTGGGGAGGACAGGCACTGTTGTGTAGCTGGGGAGGACAGGCACTGTTGAGTAGCTGGGGAGGACAGGCACTGTTGTGTAGCTGGGGGAGGACAGGCACTGTTAGTGTAGCTGGGGGAGACAGGCACTGTTGTGTAGCTGGGGAAGACAGGCACTGTTGTGTAGCTGGGGAGGACAGGCACTGTTGTGTAGCTGGGGAGGACAGGCACTGTTGTGTAGCTGGGGAGGACAGGCACTGTTGTGTAGCTGGGGAAGACAGGCACTGTTGTGTAGCTGGGGAGGACAGGCACTGTTGTGTAGCTGGGGAAGACAGGCACTGTTGTGTAGCTGGGGGAGGACAGGCACTGTTGTGTAGCTGGGGAAGACAGGCACTGTTGTGTAGCTGGGGAGGACAGGCACTGTTGTGTAGCTGGGGAGGACAGGCACTGTTGTGTAGCTGGGGAGGACAGGCACTGTTGTGTAGCTGGGGAAGACAGGCACTGTTGTGTAGCTGGGGAGGACAGGCACTGTTGTGTAGCTGGGGAAGACAGGCACTGTTGTGTAGCTGGGGGAGGACAGGCACTGTTGTGTAGCTGGGGAAGACAGGCACTGTTGTGTAGCTGGGGAGGACAGGCACTGTTGTGTAGCTGGGGAAGACAGGCACTGTTGTGTAGCTGGGGGAGGACAGGCACTGTTGTGTAGCTGGGGAGGACAGGCACTGTTGTGTAGCTGGGGAGGACAGGCACTGTTGTGTAGCTGGGGAAGACAGGCACTGTTGTGTAGCTGGGGAGGACAGGCACTGTTGTGTAGCTGGGGAAGACAGGCACTGTTGTGTAGCTGGGGTAGGACAGGCACTGTTGTGTAGCTGGGGAAGACAGGCACTGTTGTGTAGCTGGGGGAGGACAGGCACTGTTGTGTAGCTGGGGAAGACAGGCACTGTTGTGTAGCTGGGGGAGGACAGGCACTGTTGTGTAGCTGGGGAGGACAGGCACTGTTGTGTAGCCAATAATTGTTAGACAAGGCTATTAATTGCTAGGCTAAGGCTATTAATTGCTAGACTAAGGCTATTAATTGCTAGGATAAGGCTATTAATTGCTAGGCTAAGGCTATTAATTGCTAGACTAAGGCTATTAATTGCTAGACTAAGGCTATTAATTGCTAGACTAAGGCTATTAATTGCTAGACTAAGGCTATCAATTGCTAGACTAAGGCTATTAATTGCTAGACTAAGGCTATTAATTGCTAGACTAAGGCTATTAATTGCTAGACTAAGGCTATTAATTGCAAGAAATGTCACAACACCTTAATAACTAGATACCTTAAATTCTAGTACTGTATCCACTGAAATTCTGAGAGTGTATCCACTGAAATTCTAGTACTGTATCCACTGAAATTCTAAGACTGTATCCACTGAAATTCTGAGTCTGTATCCACTGAAATTCTAAGACTGTATCCACTGAAATTCTGAGTCTGTATCCACTGAAATTCTAAGACTGTATGCACTGAAATTCTGGCACTGTATCCACTTTTTTTCTTCTGGTCAATAACTTTATATAATGAAAAAATTGTTATGTTATCTCATCTGTGGAGACTGTCATCTTATCTCCCCTGTGAAGGCTTTTATCTTATCTCCCCTGTGAAAGCTTTTATCTAATCTCCCCTGTGGAGGTTGTTATCTTATCTCCCCTGTGGAGGTTGTTATCTTATCTCCCCTGTGGAGGTTGTTATCTTATCTCCCCTGTGGAGGTTGTTATCTTATCTCCCCTGTGGAGGTTGTTATCTTATCTCCCCTGTGGAGGTTGTTATCTTATCTCCCCTGTGAAGGCTTATCTTATCTCCCTCACCAAGGGAGATAGGATGAGGCGGGAGATTACTCCCCGTCACCCCTGTGTTCCAGGGCAAGACTCAGGCATGAGGCTTCAAGTGGTGGAGGTTCACAGCCCCGGTAGACTCACCCAGTAGGCTCCTGGTGGTGGTAGACTCACCCAGTAGGCTCCTGGTGGTGGTAGACTCACCCAGTAAGCTCCTGGTGGTAGTAGACTCACCCAGGAGGCCCCTGGTGGTGGTAGACTCACCCAGCAGGCCCCTGTGGTGGTAGACTCACCCAGCAGGCTCCTGGTGGTGGTAGACTCACCCAGCAGGCTCCTGGTAGTGGTAGACTCACCCAGCAGGCCCCTGGTGGTGGTAGACTCACCCAGCAGGCTCCTGGTGGTGGTAGACTCACCCAGCAGGCTCCTGGTGGTGGTAGACTCACCCAGCAGGCTCCTGGTGGTGGTAGACTCACCCAGCAGGCTCCTGGTGGTGGTAGACTCACCCAGCAGGCCCCTGTGGTGGTAGACTCACCCAGCAGGCTCCTGGTGGTAGTAGACTCACCCAGCAGGCTCCTGGTGGTGGTAGACTCACCCAGCAGGCCCCTGTGGTGGTAGACTCACCCAGCAGGCTCCTGGTGGTGGTAGACTCACCCAGCAGGCTCCTGGTAGTGGTAGACTCACCCAGCAGGCCCCTGGTGGTGGTAGACTCACCCAGCAGGCTCCTGGTGGTGGTAGACTCACCCAGCAGGCTCCTGGTGGTGGTAGACTCACCCAGCAGGCTCCTGGTGGTGGTAGACTCACCTACCAGGCTCCTGGTGGTGGTAAACTCACCCAGTAGGCTCCTGGTGGTGGTAGACTCACCTACCAGGCTCCTGGTGATGGTAGACTCATCCAGCAGGCTCCTGGTGGTGGTAGACTCACCTACCAGGCTCCTGGTGGTGGTAGGCTCATCCAGCAGGCTCCTGGTGGTGGTAGACTCTCCCAGCAGGCTCCTGGTGGTGGTAGACTCACCCACCAGGCTCCTGGTGGTGGTAGACTCACCCAGCAGGCTCCTGGTGGTGGTGGTAGACTCACCCAGCAGGCTCCTGGTGGTGGTAGACTCACCCAGCAGGCTCCTGGTGGTGGTGGTAGACTCACCCAGCAGGCTCCTGGTGGTGGTAGACTCACCCAGCAGGCTCCTGGTGGTGGTAGACTCACCCAGCAGGCTCCTGGTGGTGGTAGACTCACCCAGCAGACTCCTGGTGGTGGTAGACTCATCCAGCAGACTCCTGGTGGTGGTAGACTCACCCAGCAGGCTCCTGGTGGTGGTAGACTCACCCAGCAGGCTCCTGGTGGTGGTAGACTCACCTACCAGGCTCCTGGTGGTGGTAGACTCACCCAGCAGGCTCCTGGTGGTGGTAGACTCATCCAGCAGGCTCCTGGTGGTGGTAGACTCACCCAGTAGGCTCCTGGTGGTGGTAGACTCACCCAGCAGGCTCCTGGTGGTGGTAGACTCACCCAGCAGGCTCCTGGTGGTGGTAGACTCACCTACCAGGCTCCTGGTGGTTGTAGACTCATCCAGCAGGGTCCTGGTGGTGGTAGACTCACCTACCAGGCTCCTGGTGGTGGTAGGCTCATCCAGCAGGCTCCTGGTGGTGGTAAACTCACCCAACAGGCTCTGTGGTGGTAGACTCACCCAGCAGGCTCCTGGTGGTGGTAGACTCACCCAGCAGCTCCTGGTGGTGGTGGAGACTCACCCAGCAGGCTCCTGGTGGTGGTAGACTCACCCAGCAGGCTCCTGGTTGTGGTAGACTCACCCAGCAGGCTCCTGGTGGTGGTAGACCTCACCAGCAGGCTCCTGGTGGTGGTAGACTCACCCAGCAGGCTCCTGGTGGTGGTAGACTCACCAGCAGCTCCTGGTGGTGGTAGACTCACCAGCAGCTCCTGGTGGTGGTAGACTCACCACAGGCTCCTGGTGGTGGTAGACTCACCCAGTAGGCTCCTGGTGGTGGTAGACTCACCCAGCAGGCTCCTGGTGGTGGTAGACTCACCCAGCAGGCTCCTGGTGGTGGTAGACTCACCTACCAGGCTCCTGGTGGTTGTAGACTCATCCAGCAGGGTCCTGGTGGTGGTAGACTCACCTACCAGGCTCCTGGTGGTGGTAGGCTCATCCAGCAGGCTCCTGGTGGTGGTAAACTCACCCAACAGGCTCTTGGTGGTGGTAGACTCACCCAGCAGGCTCCTGGTGGTGGTAGACTCATCCAGCAGGCTCCTGGTGGTGGTAGACTCACCCAGCAGGCTCCTGGTGGTGGTAGACTCACCCAGCAGACTCCTGGTGGTGGTAGACTCACCCAGCAGGCCCCTGGCGTTTGTAGGACCTCGCTGTAGCCTCCTGAGTCTACCATTCCCCCCCATCCCCTCCTGCTACAGGAGGCTCTTGCCCTGCGAGAAGGCTTACCCGGGTAAGGAGACTCTTGGTGGGGGATCGCCGCGGGGATTATCTGTGTGTGGTAGAAGGCTGTGGCACGAGGTGTGGTAGGGGGAGGGTGGGCGTGGTGGCAGGAGGGAGGCTCCGTGTGTGTGTGGGGCGCCCCGCCCCGCCCCTGAGCCTCACGTGCTGGTCATTCATTCTCATCTGATGGTATTTATCATTCATGTGTGGCCAACCAGCATTACCCATCCCCCCCTCTCTCCTCACGCCCCTCACAATAGCTCTCTCTCTCTCTCTCTCTCTCTCTCTCTCTCTCACAAACCTTCCCTCTATCTCTGCCCTTCACAATATCTCTCTCACCCCATCTCTCTCTCTCTCTCTCTCTCTCTCTCTCTCTCTCTCTCTCTCTCTCTCTCTCTCTCTCTCTCTCTCTCTCTCTCTCTCAAACCTTCCCTCTATCTCTGCCCTTCACAATAGGTCTCTCACCCCCAATCTCTCTCTCTCTCTCTCTCTCTCTCTCTCTCTCTCTCTCTCTCTCTCTCTCTCTCTCTCTCTCTCTCTCTCTCTCTCTCTCTCAAACCTTCCCTCTATCTCTGCCCTTCACAATATCTCTCTCTCTCTCTCTCTCTCTCTCTCTCTCTCTCTCTCTCTCTCTCTCTCTCTCTCTCTCTCTCTCTCTCTCTCTCTCTCTCAAACCTTCCCTCTATCTCTGCCCTTCACAATATCTCTCTCTCTCCCTCTCTCTCTCTCTCTCTCTCTCTCTCTCTCTCTCTCTCTCTCTCTCTCTCTCTCTCTCTCTCTCTCTCTCTCTCATCTTCTCCTCCCATCCTGATCATCGACTTCGCAGTTTATCTTCGACAAAGTGGTTAAATAAACACTTATCTATCTATCCATCTATTGGAAGGTGTTACCGGGCTCCGCCTACTAGATTTCCCTGCTACTGGAAGTAGCGCAGCCTTGGACCAGGGGTCATTATACAGTAAACCCTCGATATAACGGACTGCTGTATGGGAGTGTGTCCCTCAAAGACGATTGTGTATTAAACCCGGATGGTTTACTGTATTATACATAATACAGTAAAGACCATATGGTATGGTTAAAAAATACACTAACATGGCCAGAAAATACACTAACATGGTCAGAAAATACACTAACTTGGTTAGATAATACACTAACTAGGTAAGAAAATACAGTAACATGGTCAGAAAATACACTAACTTGGTTAGATAATACACTAACTAGGTAAGAAAATACACTACCATGGCCAGAAAATACACTAACATGGTCAGAAAATACACTAACATGGCTAGAAAATACACTAACATGGTCAGAAAATACACTAACATGGTCAGAAAATACACTAACTTGGTTAGATAATACACTAACTAGGTAAGAAAATACACTACCATGGCCAGAAAATACACTAACATGGCTAGAAAATACACTAACATGGTCAGAAAATACACTAACATGGCTAGAAAATACACTAACATGGTCAGAAAATACACTAACATGGTCAGAAAATACACTAACATGGTCAGAAAATACACTAATATGGTCAGAAAATACACTAACCTGGTCATTTATGATAAATAATGTACACTCCTCCTGTGTTGATTCGTCATACGTGTTCACATACGTATATCATCTGTGTTGACATTACCAATCACTTGCACTTATTACTCTTTGCATAGTCCCCCCTGTGTTGACACATTGTCATACTTGTCCGTGTGACCATCGACTCACTCTGATGTGATCATCTCATGGACACTTAGTCATACTCATCCTTTGTACTACTCCCTAGATGATGTGAATTACACAAAGTCACTGCACTTGTACACTACTCTACTCACCTGTGTTGACTATCATACTCTCCTGGTGACTGTTCTCATCTGTATCTCATTCTTACTCTCCCTGTGTGAATTATCATACTCGAAAGTGCACTTGGCACATTACTCATTCTCCGGTTAACACATCCCCTGCTGTGACCATCGATATCATCTTGGAAATCTCATTACCTTGTGACTCGCTCCTCATCGTGTTGACACATTATCATACTACACGTGTACATAGTCATACTATCTTGGAACATATACTAATACTCTGTGTACAATTAGTATCTCCCCTGTGTGACATTACGTATCATTCACAAAGTGATTGAACTTAGTCCATTTACTCATCTGTATTACCCCATAGATTATCATTACACTGGTGACTTGAACATTATCAGTCTCAACTCTGTTTAACATTACTCATTGTACTCCTGAGATGACCATGTATCATTACACAAATCGGTGCATTGAACTACATGAACCTCCGGTAATAAACCACTTTACGTGCATGATAGCCAGTTTTGAAAATAATTCATTGTCGATGACGTCCTAAGAGTTGACAATAGTAAAAATAACTTGACATGTGTACTGACAGTACAGTCAAATATCTAATTGAACATAGTACATAGTGATTACGTTGTTGAACAATAAGCAGTGCCAATAGTATTAAAAATATCTACCGATGTTTTGACGATTGAACAAAGAAGCAGTCCAAAGTATTAAAAATAATTACGATGGTGTACGATTGAACAAAGAAACAGTCCAAAGTATTAAAAATAATTACGATGGTGTCGTTGAACAATAACGTCCAATAGTATTAAAATAATACCTGACGTGTACAGATTACGTCAATCATACGTGGTGTACATGAACATAGTCAACGTCGTTGTTGACATTAAAATACTACCATTGTGAGTTGACATTACGTCATCCGTATGGTGTAATAAATACATTACTGTGTTGACATTGAACAAGACAGGTTGACATAACGTATCAATGACTCGTGTGTTGACATTACACATACGAACTCCTGTGTTTGACAACTATCTACGTGGTGCATACGTCATCTACTCGTGTTTGACTTACGTCATAACTGACTCTGTGTTGACAATACGTCATACTGACTCTGTGTTGACTACGTCTACGATCGGTGTTGACATTAATCATACTGATCGTGTGTTGACATAAACTCATACTGCTGTGTGTTGACATTACGTCATACTGACTCGTGTTGTAATGACTTTGTTACTACGTCATACTCACTCCTGTGTTGACACATTACGTCATACTCACTCCTGTGTTGACACATTACGTCATACTCACTCCTGTGTTGACACATTACGTCATACTCACTCCTGTGTTGACACATTACGTCATACTCACTCCTGTGTTGACATTACGTCATACTGACTCGTGTGTTGACATTACGTCATACTGACTCGTGTGTTGACATTACGTCATACTGACTCGTGTGTTGACATTACGTCATACTGACTCGTGTGTTGACATTACGTCATACTGACTCGTGTGTTGACATTACGTCATACTGACTCGTGTGTTGACATTACGTCATACTGACTCGTGTGTTGACATTACGTCATACTGACTCGTGTGTTGACATTACGTCATACTGACTCGTGTGTTGACATTACGTCATACTGACTCGTGTGTTGACATTACGTCATACTGACTCGTGTGTTGACATTACGTCATACTGACTCGTGTGTTGACATTACGTCATACTGACTCGTGTGTTGACATTACGTCATACTGACTCGTGTGTTGACATTACGTCATACTGACTCGTGTGTTGACATTACGTCATACTGACTCGTGTGTTGACATTACGTCATACTGACTCGTGTGTTGACATTACGTCATACTGACTCGTGTGTTGACATTACGTCATACTGACTCGTGTGTTGACATTACGTCATACTGACTCGTGTGTTGACATTACGTCATACTCACTCCTGTGTTGACATTACGTCATACTGACTCGTGTGTTGACATTACGTCATACTGACTCGTGTGTTGACATTACGTCATACTGACTCGTGTGTTGACATTACGTCATACTGACTCGTGTGTTGACATTACGTCATACTGACTCGTGTGTTGACATTACGTCATACTGACTCGTGTGTTGACATTACGTCATACTGACTCGTGTGTTGACATTACGTCATACTGACTCGTGTGTTGACATTACGTCATACTGACTCGTGTGTTGACATTACGTCATACTGACTCGTGTGTTGACATTACGTCATACTGACTCGTGTGTTGACATTACGTCATACTGACTCGTGTGTTGACATTACGTCATACTGACTCGTGTGTTGACATTACGTCATACTGACTCGTGTGTTGACATTACGTCATACTCACTCGTGTGTTGACATTACGTCATACTGACTCGTGTGTTGACATTACGTCATACTGACTCGTGTGTTGACATTACGTCATACTGACTCGTGTGTTGACATTACGTCATACTGACTCGTGTGTTGACATTACGTCATACTGACTCGTGTGTTGACATTACGTCATACTCACTCGTGTGTTGACATTACGTCATACTGACTCGTGTGTTGACATTACGTCATACTGACTCGTGTGTTGACATTACGTCATACTGACTCGTGTGTTGACATTACGTCATACTGACTCGTGTGTTGACATTACGTCATACTGACTCGTGTGTTGACATTACGTCATACTGACTCGTGTGTTGACATTACGTCATACTGACTCGTGTGTTGACATTACGTCATACTGACTCGTGTGTTGACATTACGTCATACTGACTCGTGTGTTGACATTACGTCATACTGACTCGTGTGTTGACATTACGTCATACTGACTCGTGTGTTGACATTACGTCATACTGACTCCAGTGTTGACATTACATCATACTGACTCGTGTGTTGACATTACGTCATACTCACTCCTGTGTTGACATTACGTCATACTGACTCGTGTGTTGACATTACGTCATACTCACTCCTGTGTTGACATTACGTCATACTACTCGTGTGTTGACAGTACGTCATACTGACTCCTGTGTTGACATTACGTCATAGGGACTCGTGTGTTGACATTACGTCATAGGGACTGAGCCGTTGGTTCGTTCTCAGGGTGGAGGAGGAGGTGATGGCCGGTGAGCCTCATCATCCATACCCACTCACTCAGTGCCACCTTGGCTGCTGTATATGAGGCACAGGACGCGCTGTGCCGCTCCGCCGACGTCGGAGGAAGGGCGGCTCGCTTCTGAAGGAGGCGCTGGAGGACAGCGGCTCCTGCTGGTGGCGAGGACGGAGGCCACAAGAGGAGGAAAAGGAGGAGAAGGAAGAAGAACTCCTGCTCGTCCCTGTCATCGCTACCAACCAACAGGAGCCTCTCTCTCTCTCTCTCTCTCTCTCTCTCTCTCTCTCTCTCTCTCTCTCTCTCTCTCTCTCTCTCTCTCTCCCTTCGGCAGGAGGGTCGCGCCCCGGACACCGTCATAGGCCACAGGCGCCGGGAAACTCTTCAAGCATAGACAGGTCTTGTGAGACGTCCTCACAGGTCCCCAGGTCTTGTGAGACGTCCTCACATGTCCTCAGGTCTTGTGAGACGTCCTCACAGGTCCTCAGGTCTTGTGAGACGTCCTCACAGGTCCCCAGGTCTTGTGAGACGTCCTCACAGGTCCTCAGGTCTTGTGAGACGTCCTCACAGGTCCTCAAGTCTTGTGAGACGTCCTCACAGGTCCTCAAGTCTTGTGAGACGTCCTCACAGGTCCCCAGGTCTTGTGAGACGTCCTCACAGGTCCCCAGGTCTTGTGAGACGTCCTCACAGGTCCTCAGGTCTTGTGAGACGTCCTCACAGGTCCCCAGGTCTTGTGAGACGTCCTCACAGGTCCCCAGGTCTTGTGAGACGTCCTCACAGGTCCCCAGGTCTTGTGAGACGTCCTCACAGGTCCTCAGGTCTTGTGAGACGTCCTCACAGGTCCTCAGGTCTTGTGAGACGTCCTCACAGGTCCCCAGGTCTTGTGAGACGTCCTCACAGCGAAGACCCTCGCTGGCGTCCATCGTTTCTGGCGAAGACCCTCGCTGGCGACCATGTTGCGTGGCAAAGACCCTGTCTGGCGACCATGTTGCGTGGCGAAGACCCTCGCTGGCGACCATGTTGGGTGGCGAAGACCCTCGCTGGCGACCATCGTTTCTGACGAAGACCCTCGCTGGCGACCATCGTTTCTGACCATGACTGACAGGTCCGTGTGGCTTGGCTGGGTGGGAGACCCGACCCACCAGACCCTCCTCCCTCCCACTTCGAACCCCGTGGACGACAATGGTGCGTATCTCGCGAGGACATTACACTCTGGTCTCGTTCCTGGTTAAAATGTCTCGAATTAATTGTCTCTCTTTTTCCCTGCTCACGAACATGTACAGACGAGACCATTGTTTGCGTCTTGTGGCCAGTGAGTCTGGGTAAACAACGCCACAGCAAACACTCCCTGTGACCCCCTCCCACACTCTGGGTAAACAACGCCACAGCAAACACTCCCTGTGACCTCCTCCCACACACACTCTGGGTAAACAACACCATAGCAAACACTCCCTGTGACCTCCCTCCCACACTCTGGGTAAACAACGCCACAGCAAACACTCCCTGTGACCCCCTCCCACACACACTCTGGGTAAACAACACCATAGCAAACACTCCCTGTGACCTCCCTCCCACACTCTGGGTAAACAACGCCACAGCAAACACTCCCTGTGTACCCTCCCTCCTCCCATACTCTGGGTAAACAACGCCATAGCAAACACTCCCTGTGACCCCCCTCCTCCCACAGTCTGGGTAAACAACGCCACAGCAAACACTCCCTGTGTACCCCCCCTCCTCCCACACTCTGGGTAAACAACACCATAGCAAACACTCCCTGTGTACCCTCCCTCCTCCCATACTCTGGGTAAACAACGCCATAGCAAACACTCCCTGTGACCCCCCTCCTCCCACACTCTGGGTAAACAGCGGCATAGCAAACACTCCCAGTGAACCCCCTCTCCTCCCATACTCTGGGTAAACAACGCCACAGCAAACACTCCCTTTGTACCCCCCCTCCCACACTCTGCGTAAACAACGCCATAGCAAACACTCCCTGTGAACCCCCCCCCCACCCACACTCTGGGTAAACAACGCCACAGCAAACACTCCCAGTGACCACCCCACACACACACTCTGGGTAAACAACGCCACAGCAAACACTCCCAGTGACCACCCCACACACACACTCTGGGTAAACAACACCGGACCAAACACTTCTTGTTTCCACCACAAGACAAACAGCTCAAGCTGTGGTCAACCACACTACCACACACACACACACGTCAAGCTGTGGTCAACCACACTACCACACACACACACACACACGTCAAGCTGTGGTCAACCACACTACCACACACACGTCAAGCTGTGGTCAACCACACTACCACACACACACACACACGTCAAGCTGTGGTCAACCACACTACCACACACACACATACACACGTCAAGCTGTGGTCAACCACACTACCACACACACACACACACGTCAAGCTGTGGTCAACCACACTACCACACACATACACACGTCAAGCTGTGGTCAACCACACTACCACACACATACACACGTCAAGCTGTGGTCAACCACACTACCACACACACACATACACACGTCAAGCTGTGGTCAACCACACTACCACACACACATACACACGTCAAGCTGTGGTCAACCACACTACCACACACACATACACACGTCAAGCTGTGGTCAACCACACTACCACACACACACACACACACGTCAAGCTGTGGTCAACCACACTACCACACACACACACACACACGTCAAGCTGTGGTCAACCACACTACCACACACACACACACACGTCAAGCTGTGGTCAACCACACTACCACACACACACACACACGTCAAGCTGTGGTCAACCACACTACCACACACACATACACACGTCAAGCTGTGGTCAACCACACTACCACACACACACAACACACGTCAAGCTGTGGTCAACCACACTACCACACACACACACCACGTCAAGCTGTGGTCAACCACACTACCACACACACACACACACGTCAAGCTGTGGTCAACCACACTACCACACACATACACACGTCAAGCTGTGGTCAACCACACTACCACACACACACACACGTCAAGCTGTGGTCAACCACACTACCACACACACACACACGTCAAGCTGTGGTCAACCACACTACCACACACACACCACACACGTCAAGCTGTGGTCAACCACACTACCACACACACACACACACGTCAAGCTGTGGTCAACCACACTACCACACACACACACACGTCAAGCTGTGGTCAACCACACTACCACACACACACACACACGTCAAGCTGTGGTCAACCACACTACCACACACACACACACACACGTCAAGCTGTGGTCAACCACACTACCACACACACACACACGTCAAGCTGTGGTCAACCACACTACCACACACACACACACACACGTCAAGCTGTGGTCAACCACATACCACACACCACATACACACGTCAAGCTGTGGTCAACCACACTACCACACACACACACACACGTCAAGCTGTGGTCAACCACACTACCACACACACACACACACACGTCAAGCTGTGGTCAACCACACTACACACCACAACACAACACACGTCAAGCTGTGGTCAACCACCCACTACATACACACACATACAACACGTCAAAGCTGTGGTCACCACACTACCACACACATACACACACACGTCAAGCTGTGGTCAACCACACTACCACACACACACACACACACGTCAAGCTGTGGTCAACCACACTACCACACACAATACACACGTCAAGCTGTGGTCAACCACACTACCACACACATACACACGTCAAGCTGTGGTCAACCACACTACCACACACACACACACACGTCAAGCTGTGGTCAACCACACTACCACACACACACAACACGTCAAGCTGTGGTCAACCACACTACCACACACACACACACACACACGTCAAGCTGTGGTCAACCACACTACCACACACACACACACACGTCAAGCTGTGGTCAACCACACTACCACACACATACACACACACGTCAAGCTGTGGTCAACCACACTACCACACACATACACACACACGTCAAGCTGTGGTCAACCACACTACCACACACATACACACACACGTCAAGCTGTGGTCAACCACACTACCACACACATACACACACACGTCAAGCTGTGGTCAACCACACTACCACACACACACACACACACTCAAGCTGTGGTCAACCACGACCTCACCACACACCACGTCACTACACACACACGTCAAGCTGTGGTCAACCACACTACCCACACACACACACACACGTCAAGCTGTGGTCAACCACACTACCACACACCACACACACACACGTCAAGCTGTGGTCAACCACACTACCACACACACACACACACACGTCAAGCTGTGGTCAACCACACTACACACACACACACACACGTCAAGCTGTGGTCAACCACACTACCACACACACACAACACGTCAAGCTGTGGTCAACCACACTACCACACACATACACACACACGTCAAGCTGTGGTCAACCACACTACCACACACACACACACACACGTCAAGCTGTGGTCAACCACACTACCACACACACACACACACACACGTCAAGCTGTGGTCAACCACACTACCACACACATCACTTTAACCACTACACACACGTCAAGCTGTGGTCAACCACACTACCACACACACTACACACACACGTCAAGCTGTGGTCAACCACACTACCACACACATACACACACACGTCAAGCTGTGGTCCAACACACACTACCACACACAACACACACGTCAAGCTGTGGTCAACCACACTACCACACACACCACACACACGTCAAGCTGTGGTCAACCACACAGACACACACACAACACACACACGTCAAGCTGTGGTCAACCACACTACCACACACACACACACACGTCAAGCTGTGGTCAACCACACAGACACACACACACACACACACGTCAAGCTGTGGTCAACCACACTACCACACACACACACACGTCAAGCTGTGGTCAACCACACAGACACACACACACACAGCTCAAGCTGTGGTCGTGCTTACTACCACACACACAGCTCAAGCTGTGGTCGTGCTTACTACCACACACACAGCTCAATCTGTGGTCTTCCCTAGTACCACACACGCACACACACACACACAGACAGACAGACAGCTCAAGCTGTGGTCTTCCCTACTACCACACACACAGCTCAAGCTGTGGTCTTCCCTACTACCACACACACACAGACAGACAGACAGCTCAAGCTGTGGTCTTCCCTACTACCACACACAGACAGCTCAAGCTGTGATCTTCCCCACTACCACACACAGACAGCTCAAGCTGTGATCTTCCCTACTACCACACACACACAGCTCAAGCTGTGGTCTTCCCTACTACCACACACAGACAGCTCAAGCTGTGGTCTTCCCTACTACCACACACAGACAGCTCAAGCTGTGGTCTTCCCTACTACCACACACAGACAGCTCAAGCTGTGGTCTTCCCTACTACCACACACAGACAGCTCAAGCTGTGGTCTTCCCTACTACCACACACACAGACAGCTCAAGCTGTGATCTTCCCTACTACCACACACACACAGCTCAAGCTGTGGTCTTCCCTACTACCACACACAGACAGCTCAAGCTGTGATCTTCCCTACTACCACACACAGACAGCTCAAGCTGTGGTCTTCCCTACTACCACACACACAGACAGCTCAAGCTGTGGTCTTCCCTACTACCACACACAGACAGCTCAAGCTGTGGTGGTGCTCACACACAAACAGCGTTACCAATCCCCGCTCGTCCAGCTACGTTAAACAGGAAGCCAACACAACTTGGCGGCACTGCTTACATACACACCCCACACCCCACACAGACCCCGCCCCGCCCCGCCCCACACTGTTTAGTATGCATAAGACTCCACACGGGAAAAGTGGGTGCGCTTGCCTGCGCCCCCCCTGGTAGCCAGTGTGGTGGACATATGAAAAATAAAGGAGAAGAGTGGAGGTAATTTACATAGGAACACCGTTGATCTAAGCGAAGCAAAGATGAGGTTTGACTACACGGGAAGAAGGAGGAGGAGGCCTCCTCACACGGGGGTGAGGTGGACGACAACACGGTAGGGAGAGAGAGAGAGAGAGAGAGAGAGAGAGAGAGAGAGAGAGAGAGAGAGAGAGAGAGAGAGAGAGATGAGGTTTGACTACACGGGAAGAAGTGGGGAAAGAAGGAGGAGGAGGCCTCACACGGGGCTGAGATGGACAATAACACGGTAGGGGAGAGAGAGAGAGAGAGAGAGAGAGAGAGAGAGAGAGAGAGAGAGAGAGAGAGAGAGAGAGAGAGAGAGAGAGAGAGAGAGATGAGGTTTGACTACACGGGAAGAAGTGGGGAAGGAGGAGGAGGAGGCCTCACACGGGGCTGAGATGGACAACAACACGGTAGGGAGAGAGAGAGAGAGAGAGAGAGAGAGAGAGAGAGAGAGAGAGAGAGAGAGAGAGAGAGAGAGAGAGAGAGAGAGAGAGAGAGAGAGAGAGAGAGACATACGAAGAATGACTCTACAGATTCCTCCGTGTGGGGACTGGGGGGGGCGAGCTTCCACTCCCCCCCCTCACTGGGTAAACTATGGATGAGCGTGACGGGGGGGCGGGAGGTAGGATGGTTCTGTAAGGCGTGTGTCTCCTGAAGGAGTTGATCAGGACGAACCAATCAACTTGGTAAGGACCCCAGAGCTGGGGAGGAGGTCAGCCTCCAGGCCCAACCTGTGTCCTCAGGTGGGAATAGCAAGATGTCTTTCTCTCAGCTGTGTCAGTCTGCCTCCATTATCTTCACTATGGAGGGTCGTGACGTCATCCAAGACATCTTCACTATGGGGTGACGTCACCCTACATCTTCACTACAGTAACATCTTCGACCAAACTCATCTCCACCACAGTCTATCCTCGACCAAACTCGACCCTACCACAGTCTATCCTCGACCAAACTCATCTCCACCACAGTCTATCCTCGACCAAACTCGACCCTACCACAGTCTATCCTCGACCAAACTCATCTCCACCACAGTCTATCCTCGACCAAACTCGACCCTACCACAGTCTATCCTCGACCAAACTCATCTCCACCACAGTCTATCCTCGACCAAACCCTTATCTTCACTACAGCCCACCCACCCTTGATAAGCCTTAATCAAATTCAAGTGACCCTTGATCCAGGCTTATAAGGGTGGTGTCAAAGGCCATTATCACCATCATCACGCCCTTGGCTATATCACATTCTCATCCTCACTACACAATCCGAGGTCAGGTCAAAGGTCGTCCAAGAACCACCATCTCACACCCACCCTCCGTGTGTCAGTGGGTTGTTGACCCCAGCCGCCCCAGGGAAGTACAATCACCCTCCCCCCTCCTCAGAGAGAGAGAGAGAGAGAGAGAGAGAGAGAGAGAGAGAGAGAGAGAGAGAGAGAGAGAGAGAGAGAGAGAGAGAGAAGTTCAGGGCTTCTGGGCTCCCGGCCTCGACCGACAGCTTCCAGTACAACACACACACACACCTACCCGCTCAGGCCTAAGGGCAAGAGTGGTGGGGTTCGAGTCTTACGTGCTGTATGTTATTCCTTGGTATACATACATTCGCCTCTGGTGTTATATACCGTGTACCGTATACACGGTATATGGTATACAACACCTTCTAGACCAAACTGGCCGCTTAATTCAACACAGCGTCGCTTTACTGTCCCCCATTAGGGAAGGATGAACAGCTGGGTTGACTGTTTAATCAGGTTAAAGATTATGATCATTGCATTAACTGGAGTAATGCCCATTTAGTCATCAAATGTAACTCCTTTATCATGAGAAATATCATTGAGTCTTCTATTATTGAATATACAAAGAATTATAACCTTAATATCAGTGATGGTCTATACAAGTTGGAGAGGTTTATTGTTGATAAAATTTGTAAACAGTTCCCCTTCTGGTCCACATAATAAGAATTGATGACAGGCCCGAACACCACCATCCGAAAATGCTTGTTTACCAAATGGTTCTGGTCCTAGCTACGTCTCTTCGTTGTATATCATGAATTGACTGCTCTATTTCTCTCTTGTTCTGTCTCCCCTGATGATGATGTGATTATCACACGAAAGTGCACTTGGGAACTTATGTTCTACGACTTCTATCTCATTCTTGTATCTCCCCTGATGATGATGATGTGATCATTACACGAAAGTGCACTTGGCAACTTATGTTCTACGTCTTCTATCTCATTCTTGTATCTCCCTTGATGATGATGACGTGATCATTACACGAAAGTGCACTTGGGAACTTATGTTCTACGACTTCTATCTCATTCTTGTATCTCCCCTGATGATGATGTGATCATTACACGAAAGTGCACTTGGCAATTCATCATATTTCATTTTCCTCGCGGTTTATTCATACAAACACACACATACACACACACTGAGGAAGAAGACGAGACAATGTTAGCACAAGAGGCGAGTCTGGTGCCACATATGTGCTGGAGTGTTGCCACATACTGTCTCCAGCTGCAGTGTATTCGTCCACAGAAATTACTTTCGAACGCGTGAGCTGCGGTCGTCAAAACGTCTTGATAGCCATTGAGCCAAGCGAGCCATGTCTGGCGGGCAGACAGTGACCACATGGGTGTGATTGCACTGTGTTCACGTGTCTGACGAACCTTACGGACTTAGTGAAGATATTCTTCTAGAGTGGTGCTCTGGTAATACTAGCTTTCTAGAGCAGTGCTCTGGTTCTACCAGCCTCCTAGAGCAGTGCTCTGGTTCTACCCGCCTCCTAGAGCAATGGTCTGGTTCTACCAGCCTCCTAGAGCAGTGCTCTGGTTCTACCAGCCTCCTAGAGCAGTGCTCTGGTTCTACCAGCCTCCTAGAGCAGTGGTCTGGTTCTACCAGCCTCCTAGAGCAGTGGTCTGGTTCTACCAGCCTCCTAGAGCAGTGCTCTGGTTCTACCAGCATCCTAGAGCAGTGCTCTGGTTCTACCCGCCTCCTAGAGCAGTGGTCTGGTTCTACCAGCCTCCTAGAGCAGTGCTCTGGTTCTACCAGCCTCCTAGAGAAGTGCTCTGGTTCTACCCACCTCCTAGAGCAGTGCTCTGGTTCTACCAGCCTCCTAGAGCAGTGCTCTGATTCTAACAGCCTCCTAGAGCAGTGCTCTGGTTCTACCAGCCTCCTAGAGCAGTGGTCTGGTTCTACCAGCCTCCTAGAGCAGTGGTCTGGTTCTACCAGCCTCCTAGAGCAGTGCTCTGGTTCTACCAGCCTCCTAGAGCAGTGCTCTGGTTCTACCCGCTTCCTAGAGCAGTGGGCTGATCATAGAGGCAAGCTGAACCAACCGGATATCACGTTGTTGGAACAAAAGCATCGAGGATAACATGTGGTTCTTATCTTTGTCTTACACACACACAGATAACATGTGGTTCTTATCTTTGTCTCACACACACACAGATAACATGTGGTTCTTATTTCACTAGGGAAGTCAACCAACGCCCGTCCCTCACTTTACGACCTTCTCCTTCCTGATATATATATATGGTGTGCAAAGTGAGAGGGTTAGAGAAAATGATCTGGTAAACAGAGAAGAGGTAGTGAAAGCTTTGCGGAAGATGAAAGCCGGCAAGGCAACAGGTTTGGATGGTATTGCAGTGGAATTTATTAAAAAAGGGGGTGACTGTATTATTGACTGGTTGATAAGGTTATTTAATGTATGTATGACTCATGGTGAGGTGCCTGAGGATTGGCGGAATGCGTGCATAGTGCCATTGTACAAAGGCAAAGGGGATAAGAGTGAGTGCTCAAATTACAGAGGTATAAGTTTGTTGAGTATTCCTGGTAAATTATATGGGAGGGTATTGATTGAGAGGGTGAAGGCATGTACAGAGCATCAGATTGGGGAAGAGCAGTGTGGTTTCAGAAGTGGTAGAGGATGTGTGGATCAGGTGTTTGCTTTGAAGAATGTATGTGAGAAATACTTAGAAAAGCAAATGGATTTGTATGTAGCATTTATGGATCTGGAGAAGGCATATGATAGAGTTGATAGAGATGCTCTGTGGAAGGTATTAAGAATATATGGTGTGGGAGGCAAATTGTTAGAAGCAGTGAAAAGTTTTTATCGAGGATGTAAGGCATGTGTACGTGTAGGAAGAGAGGAAGGTGATTGGTTCTCAGTGAATGTAGGTTTGCGGCAGGGGTGTGTGATGTCTCCATGGTTGTTTAATTTGTTTATGGATGGGGTTGTTAGGGAGGTGAATGCAAGAGTTTTGGAAAGAGGGGCAAGTATGAAGTCTGTTGGGGATGAGAGAGCTTGGGAAGTGAGTCAGTTGTTGTTCGCTGATGATACAGCGCTGGTGGCTGATTCATGTCAGAAACTGCAGAAGCTGGTGACTGAGTTTGGTAAAGTGTGTGAAAGAAGAAAGTTAAGAGTAAATGTGAATAAGAGCAAGGTTATTAGGTACAGTAGGGTTGAGGGTCAAGTCAATTGGGAGGTGAGTTTGAATGGAGAAAAACTGGAGAAGTGTTTTAGATATCTGGGAGTGGATCTGGCAGCGGATGGAACCATGGAAGCGGAAGTGGATCATAGGGTGGGGGAGGGGGCGAAAATTCTGGGAGCCTTGAAGAATGTGTGGAAGTCGAGAACATTATCTCGGAAAGCAAAAATGGGTATGTTTGAAGGAATAGTGGTTCCAACAATGTTGTATGGTTGCGAGGCGTGGGCTATGGATAGAGTTGTGCGCAGGAGGATGGATGTGCTGGAAATGAGATGTTTGAGGACAATGTGTGGTGTGAGGTGGTTTGATCGAGTAAGTAACGTAAGGGTAAGAGAGATGTGTGGAAATAAAAAGAGCGTGGTTGAGAGAGCAGAAGAGGGTGTTTTGAAATGGTTCGGGCACATGCAGAGAATAAGTGAGGAAAGATTGACCAAGAGGATATATGTGTCGCAGGTGGAGGGAACGAGGAGAAGAGGGAGACCAAATTGGAGGTGGAAAGATGGAGTGAAAAAGATTTTGTGTGATCGGGGCCTGAACATGCAGGAAGGTGAAAGGAGGGCAAGGAATAGAGTGAATTGGAGCGATGTGGTATACCGGGGTTGACGTGCTGTCAGTGGAGTGAATCAAGGCATGTGAAGCGACTGGGGTAAACCATGGAAAGCTGTGTAGGTGTGTATATTTGCGTGTGTGGACGTATGTATATACATGTGTATGGGGGTGGGTTGGGCCATTTCTTTCGTCTGTTTCGTTGCGCTACCTCGCAAACGCGGGAGACAGCGACAAAGCAAAAAAAAAAAAAAAAAATATATATATATATATATATATATATATATATATATATATATATATATATATATATATATATATATATATATATATATATATAATATATTATATATTATATATATATATATATATTATATATATATATATATTTTTTTTTTTTTTTTTTTTTTTTTATACTTTGTCGCTGTCTCCCGCGTCTGCGAGGTAGCGCAAGGAAACAGACGAAAGAAATGGCCCAACCCCCCCCCCCCCCCATACACATGTACATACACACGTCCACACACGCAAATATACATACCTACACAGCTTTCCATGGTTTACCCCAGACGCTTCACATGCCTTGCTTCAATCCACTGACAGCACGTCAACCCCTGTATACCACATGACTCCAATTCACTCTATTTCTTGCCCTCCTTTCACCCTCCTGCATGTTCAGGCCCCGATCACACAAAATCTTTTTCACTCCATCTTTCCACCTCCAATTTGGTCTCCCTCTTCTCCTCGTTCCCTCCACCTCCGACACATATATCCTCTTGGTCAATCTCTCCTCACTCATTCTCTCCATGTGCCCAAACCATTTCAAAACACCCTCTTCTGCTCTCTCAACCACGCTCTTTTTATTTCCACACATCTCTCTTACCCTTACGTTACTTACTCGATCAAACCACCTCACACCACACATTGTCCTCAAACATCTCATTTCCAGCACATCCATCCTCCTGCGCACATCTCTATCCATAGCCCACGCCTCGCAACCATACAACATTGTTGGAACCACTATTCCCTCAAACATACCCATTTTTGCTTTCCGAGATAATGTTCTCGACTTCCACACATTTTTCAAGGCTCCCAAAATTTTCGCCCCCTCCCCCACCCTATGATCCACTTCCGCTTCCATGGTTCCATCCGCTGACAGATCCACTCCCAGATATCTAAAACACTTCACTTCCTCCAGTTTTTCTCCATTCAAACTCACCTCCCAATTGACTTGACCCTCACCCCTACTGTACCTAATAACCTTGCTCTTATTCACATTTACTCTCAACTTTCTTCTTCCACACACTTTACCAAACTCAGTCACCAGCTTCTGCAGTTTCTCACATGAATCAGCCACCAGCGCTGTATCATCAGCGAACAACAACTGACTCACTTCCCAAGCTCTCTCATCCCCAACAGACTTCATACTTGCCCCTCTTTCCAGGACTCTTGCATTTACCTCCCTTACAACCCCATCCATAAACAAATTAAACAACCATGGAGACATCACACACCCCTGCCGCAAACCTACATTCACTGAGAACCAATCACTTTCCTCTCTTCCTACACGTACACATGCCTTACATCCTCGATAAAAACTTTTCACTGCTTCTAACAACTTGCCTCCCACACCATATATTCTTAATACCTTCCACAGAGCATCTCTATCAACTCTATCATATGCCTTCTCCAGATCCATAAATGCTACATACAAATCCATTTGCTTTTCTAAGTATTTCTCACATACATTCTTCAAAGCAAACACCTGATCCACACATCCTCTACCATATATATATATATATATATATATATATATATATATATATATATATATATATATATATACATATATATATATATATATGTATATATATATATATATATATATATATATATATATATATATATATATATATATATATATATATATATATATATATATATATATATATATATAATATGTATATATTATATATATATATATATATATATATATATATATATATATATATATATATATATATATATATATATATATATATATATATATATATATATATATATATATATTGGAAAGGATCACAATTTTGCGCGTGATCAAGTATATTCCTATGAGTCCACGGGGGAAAATGGAGCACGATAAGTTGCCAAGTGCACTTTCGTGTAATAATCACATCATCATCCGGGGAGGCCCCCCCCCCCCCACCTACAACAAACACAACACAGACAACACACACACACACACACTTACACACTGACATAAGCCGTCAAACACTAGACAAATAACCCTCCCACCTCAAGTCTTTAAACTCTGACCCACCAGACGTACACACACACACACACACACACACACACACACACACACGAGAAACACTACACTCCCTAGACAAACACGAGTCTCACACACACACACACACACACACTAACACACCAACACACACACACACACACTGACGCGCTGGCTGGCCATCGCCCATCACAACACCACTACAAAGGCCATTCTAAGACATCCAAAGACACAGACACACCCACACAACACAACATTTTATGACCTGGGGTCCCGCACGGTGGGTTGGGCCAGCTTCCTGGGAGCTGCAGGTCGAAGTAGAGACAATTGGGACGAGACATTGGTCACACAGACTTGATGGTCTATGACCAGGTTATGTGCAGGAGGAGAGTAAACATCTATCTAAATTCGTAATGTATATAGATGGAGGCAAGATGGCTCAGCCCAGAGAGGCCTCCTCTCTTGCATACATTCACAGAAAACGGGGAATACCTCCACCTCAATGTACTTACAAGCATTGAAGATGGCATGGGGGGGGGGGGGGGATCCCAGGGTAAAGCACCTGAGTTGGATGCGTCCCACATCCAGCATTCATACATACGAGGGAAGATAAAGGCGCTCCAGCTACAACAAAAGACAGACACTGTCACCCATAAAACATACGAGAGAGCCAGACACAAGGGAAAGAAAATGAGAAGAAAGAAAGAAAGAAAACGTAATGATGGTCTGGGACTGTAGCACAGGCTTTAAAATATTCAGAAACTTCAAGAGAGATTTTCTTTCTTGTTCTTCAAGACGTGGCTTCAGTAAGGGTGTGCGCAGCGCTGCCAACGTGGCTTCAGTAAGGGTGTGCGCAGCGCTGCCAACGTGGCTTCAGTAAAGATGTGCGCAGCGCTGCCAACGTGGCTTCAGTAAGGATGTGCACAGTGCTGCCAGCGTGGCTTCAGTAAGGATGTGCGCAGCGTTGCCAATGTGGCTTCAGCAAGGATGTGCGCAGTGCTGCCAACGTGGCTTCAGTAAGGGTGTGCGCAGCGCTGCCAACGTGGCTTCAGTAAGGGTGTGCGCAGCGCTGCCAACGTGGCTTCAGTAAGGATGTGCGCAGCGCTGCCAACGTGGCTTCAGTAAGGATGTGCGCAGCGCTGCCAACGTGGCTTCAGCAAGGATGTGCGCAGTGCTGCCAACGTGGCTTCAGTAAGGATGTGCGCAGTGCTGCTAACGTGGCTTCAGTAAGGATATGCGCAGCGCTGCCAACGTGGCTTCAGCAAGGATGTGCGCAGCGCTGCCAACGTGGCTTCAGTAAGGATGTGCGCAGTGCTGCCAACGTGGCTTCAGTAAGGATGTGCGCAGTGCTGCTAACGTGGCTTCAGCAAGGATGTGCGCAGTGCTGCCAACGTGACTTCAGCAAGGATGTGCGCAGTGCTGCCAACGTGGCTTCAGTAAGGATGTGCGCAGCGCTGCCAACGTGGCTTCAGTAAGGATGTGCGCAGTGCTGCCAACGTGGCTTCAGTAAGGATGTGCGCAGTGCTGCTAACGTGGCTTCAGCAAGGATGTGCGCAGCGCTGCCAACGTGGCTTCAGCAAGGATGTGCGCAGTGCTGCCAACGTGGCTTCAGTAAGGATGTGCGCAGCGCTGCCAACGTGGCTTCAGTAAGGATGTGCGCAGTGCTGCCAACGTGGCTTCAGTAAGGATGTGCGCAGCGCTGCCAACGTGGCTTCAGTAAAGATGTGCGCAGCGTTGCCAACGCGGCTTCAGTAGGAATGTGCGCAGCGCTGCCAACGTGGCTTCAGTAAGGATGGTCTGGTCAGGTCAGGTCTGGTCAGGTCAGGTCAGGTCAGGTCAGGTCTGGTCAGGTCAGGTCAGGTCTGGTCAGGTCTGGTCAGGTCAGGTCAGGTCTGCAGGCGGCGCCACAGCCCCTCCGGGAGGGGGGGGGGGGCAGGCTGTGGTAGGGGCTCTGCTGTGGTGGGTGTGGTGTGGTGTGGTGTGGCACTGGGGTGTGGTGTGGTGGGGGTGTGGTGTGGTGGGTGTGGTGGGTGTGGCGTGGTGGGTGTGGCACAATATACTACACAGGAATACACCCACCACCAGACCAGTGAGTCCTTTCGTGTCTGTTTATTATGGTCGAGATAAAGAATAGTGTGGTCAGAGTTAGGGATCACACATACAATCCACAGAGAATAAACTACAAGTTAATATTTTCGATATGGAGTCGCAAATAATAAACATAGTGAACTTAAAACGAAGTCATTATCAAATTCAATCTTATACGTATCCATAGACTGCTTTCAACCACTTCACTTGGCAACCTCGTTCCATATGTCAACAATTCAGTTGAAGAAAAAGTACTTCTCCTCCTTCGAGTTCAATCGTTTGCCTACCAGTTTGTACCCATAACTACGAATCAAGTCTTAGGAAACTCGATACACAAGATCATTTTCAGTACCTGTATTTGATCACATCTTAACCTTCTCTTTTCTAAGCTCAATAGATTCAAGTCGCTTTAATCTTATCTCGTGACCAAAACTGAACACAGTGTTCAAGATTTGGACAAACCAATGAACTGTGAAGTAAAGATGGTTTCCTCTGGTCTTAAATTCGATAGCTGGGCCTCTGGAACCAAGAATTGGGTTCATTATCTTCACTACTTCTGTAAAGATGCTGAATTGGACATAGGTCACCAGAGATTATCACACACAAGTCCTTTTCCTCATCTATCTTTTGCAGGTGAGCAGAAGTCGTACAGCAGTTTGCCTTCTTGTTTTACTTTCCATCAATATGTAGAACTTTGATATCAAAATTCATTTGCCACTTATGAGGCCCAATTCATCAGTCTTTCTATGTCAGTTTGAAGCTGTAGATGTTCAAGTTCATTTGCAGATATATTTCCCAGCTTTGTATCATCAGTGAACTTTAATATCTTGCAAAGCAGTTCATTATCAACATCATTGATGTATACATGAGAAACAAAAGAGGTCCCAAGACTGATCCTTGTGGCACTCCACTTGTTACGCCTAACCATTCTATGGCTTGACCGTAAATTCCTACACTTTGGTCATGACCATTAAACCAATTCCCTATCCAGCAAGGTATTGCTCATCACGTTTTGCTCGAAATCAGGCAGATTCGTTAGACTTCAGCGACTACTTCGTCGAAAACCCATATTGAGAATCGCTTATCAAGTGGTGGTCCTCTAAATGGTGTACAGTTCTACCTCAAATGATGGTCTTCATCATTTCTCCAACTACAGACGTGAAGTTAATAGAACGATAAACTTCTGGGCTGTGACTTAAACGTTTTTCGAAACATCGGTGTTACATTGGCAGACTTCCAGATGAACCAATGATCTGGAACTGTTCCTGTAGCAAGTGACTAATTGGAAAGGTCAGACATGGGGGTTAACTATCTCATTTTTCGTCTCTTTCACTGTTCTCGGACACACACCTTCTTACATATGGTACGTCACAAAGTAAACATATATTTACGATGTAAATACTCCACAAATACTATAAAACTCCCGACCCAACCCAGGCTTAAACTCCTCGTCGCTAGATGATACAGACCCAACCGAAACTACACTCCCCAGGACTACGTGTGTCACACTTTCTCTTTTGTGTTCTAAACATCATCCAAGTTTCCGCTGTTACAAACATCGAGATGTGTGATCAAGACACGTTGTTTACATTGAAGAAGCGGAACACCTGGGTCAGACTAGCAGGTGTTGGTGATGGAGGCCAGACCAGCAGGTGTTGGTGATGGAGGCCAGACCAGCAGGTGTTGGTGGTGGAGGCCAGACCAGCAGGTGTTGGTGGTGGAGGCCAGACCAGCAGGTGTTGGTGGTGGAGGCCAGACCAGCAGGTGTTGGTGATGGAGGCCAGACCAGCAGGTGTTGGTGATGGAGGCCAGACCAGCAGGTGTTGGTGATGGAGGTCAGACCAGCAGGTGTTGGTGGTGGAGGCCAGACCAGCAGGTGTTGGTGATGGAGGCCAGACCAGCAGGTGTTGGTGATGGAGGCCAGACCAGCAGGTGTTGGTGATGGAGGCCAGACCAGCAGGTGTTGGTGATGGAGGCCAGACCAGCAGGTGTTGGTGATGGAGGCCAGACCAGCAGGTGTTGGTGATGGAGGCCAGACCAGCAGGTGTTGGTGATGGAGGCCAGACCAGCAGGTGTTGGTGATGGAGGTCAGACCAGCAGGTGTTGGTGATGGAGGCCAGACCAGCAGGTGTTGGTGATGGAGGCCAGACCAGCAGGTGTTAGTGATGGAGGCCAGACCAGCAGGTGTTGGTGATGGAGGTCAGACCAGCAGGTGTTGGTGATGGAGGCCAGACCAGCAGGTGTTGGTGATGGAGGCCAGACCAGCAGGTGTTGGTGATGGAGGCCAGACCAGCAGGTGTTGGTGATGGAGGCCAGACCAGCAGGTGTTGGTGATGGAGGCCTGTATTATAACATTCGTCTGATGCTCCTGTATTATAACATTCGTCTAGTGCTCCTGTATTATAACACTTGCCTGATGCGCTCACAAAGATGGGTCATACCACATATCATAATCCTTGTCTCTCTTTTTCTTTCTAATATCATTCATGGCCACGACTCATGCTTTCTAGATCTAACAAAAAAAAAGGTCAAAAATCTATAAAAATTTTTCCTAACCTTCATATTTTTGTGTATCTTTTATTTCCTATGTCTTTTTTTTTTTTTGATATGTTTTATGGTCCGATTCGCACCGGGTTCCGGAGGGCGCTAACTCCTCTCCCTCCCCCCGTTTTTTATGGCCGTGTTGTCGCCTGGCCTTGTTGCTTTATAGTATTTGCGTTGCTCTTTTGTTCCTGGCCATGTATACGGCGGGGCGTCCACACGACATCACACTGTGTGCAGCAGGGCAGGAGAGTGCTAGTGTGCGTGTGTGTCAGGCCTGGTGAGGCTGGGTCTCTGTAGTGGGTGTGTGATGTCAC
>NC_092284.1:8384877-8397377 GCF_036320965.1 Panulirus ornatus
GCCTGCTACTACGACCACAGGGGAGCCCTGCCACAGGGGAGCCCTGCCACAGGGGAGCCCTGCCACAGGGGAGGATGACCAGGAAGAAAAGACCCCCCCCTCCTCTCTCTCCCCAAACGGACGACATGCACGCACCAGTGTCGCCCCTCCACGACAGACCACCTTGCCCCTCCACTCCCTCCACGACAGACCACCTCGCCCATCCACGACAGACCACCTCGCCCCTCCACTCCCTCCACGACAGACCACCTCGCCCATCCACGACAGACCACCTCGCCCCTCCACTCCCTCCATGACAGACCACCTCGCCCCTCCACTCCCTCCACAACAGACCACCTCGCCCATCCACGACAGACCACCTCGCCCATCCACGACAGACCACCTCGCCCCTCCACTCCCTCCACAACAGACCACCTCGCCCATCCACGACAGACCACCTCGCCCCTCCACTCCCTCCACGACAGACCACCTCGCCCCTCCACTCCCTCCACAACAGACCACCTCGCCCATCCACGACAGACCACCTCGCCCATCCACGACAGACCACCTCGCCCCTCCACTCCCTCCACAACAGACCACCTCGCCCATCCACGACAGACCACCTCGCCCCTCCACTCCCTCCACGACAGACCACCTCGCCCCTCCACTCCCTCCACAACAGACCACCTCGCCCATCCACGACAGACCACCTCGCCCCTCCACTCCCTCCACAACAGACCACCTCGCCCATCCACGACAGACCACCTCGCCCCTCCACTCCCTCCACGACAGACCACCTCGCCCCTCCACTCCCTCCACAACAGACCACCTCGCCCATCCACGACAGACCACCTCGCCCATCCACGACAGACCACCTCGCCCCTCCACTCCCTCCACAACAGACCACCTCGCCCATCCACGACAGACCACCTCGCCCCTCCACTCCCTCCACGCATCCCTCGCTAATCGTCGGCAAATCATCGCTAAAGATCCTGGACCACGGAGGAGGGAGGGAGGGGGAGGGAGGGGGGAGGGAGGAGGGGGAGGGAGGAGGGGGAGGGAGGAGGGGGAGGGAGGAGGGGGGAGGGAGGAGGGGGAGGGAGGGGTTATTATCATCATTCCTTGGGTCCCCTTCCCTCCACAATCCCCCACTCGACGTAGAGAGGGAGGGGAGGGGAGGGAGGGGATCATGTAGGTGTGGTTGTCGGTCGTGTGAGGGAGGGAGGGAGGGAGGGAGGGCCTCCCTCCCTCCCTCCCCTGGAGCCTGGCTTATCTATCCCTGGCAGAGGCAGCCTCTGTTTTACACCTCTGTTTGAATATTGATAGACATTTCATCCCTTGCGTCTTCCAGCATTCATACGTCGCGCGTCGTAATGACGCGCGCGCGTGCCTCCAGATAATGCCCCTCCCCCTCCCTCCAGGGCGCTTCGTATTTCGCTAAGAAGTCGTACGAGTTCGTAATCATCTCGCGCGCTTTCTCCGTTTCGCCGTTTGCGTTAACACGCGCCCGCGAGCGCGAGCGACCATTTGGCTATCGGGGTTTGCACGTCACTGGTGATTCGATCAGCGAGGCTGTGTGTGTGGGGGTAGGTTCCACAACACGGTGGGTTGTAAGGCTACAACCCCGCCCCAGGTCATGTACAACCTCTCCAGCGAGGCTGTGTGTGGGGGGTAGGTTCCACAACACGGTGGGTTGTAAGGCCACAACAACCCCGCCCCAGGTCATGTACAACCTCTCCAGCGAGGCTGTGTGGGGGTAGGTTCCACAACACGGTGGGTTGTAAGGCCACAACAACCCCGCCCCAGGTCATGTACAACCCCTCCAGCGAGGCTGTGGGGGTAGGTTCCACAACACGGTGGGTTGTAAGGCTACAACAACCCCGCCCCAGGTCATGTACAACCTCTCCAGCGAGGCTGTGTGGGGGTAGGTTCCACAACACGGTGGGTTGTAAGGCCACAACAACCCCGCCCCAGGTCATGTACAACCCCTCCAGCGAGGCTGTGTGGGGGGTAGGTTCCACAACACGGTGGGTTGTAAGGCCACAACAACCCCGCCCCAGGTCATGTACAACCCCTCCAGCGAGGCTGTGTGGGGGTAGGTTCCACAACACGGTGGGTTGTAAGGCCACAACAACCCCGCCCCAGGTCATGTACAACCTCTCCTGGTTTGCGAGCGCTGCCCACAACCATCTTACAACCTCCGTTGTCAGTAGGTTGTAGACACAACCCTCCTTGTATAACACTTCTCTCCCAATGATATTTGATTATCTGTCATGATTACACACACACACACACACACACACACACACACACACACACAACATCTACACTAGACGAGGAGGGAAAACATGGAAAAGAAAGTCTTTTTACAAAGATCCTGTGTGTGTGTGTGTGTGTGTGTGTGTGTGTGTGTGTGTGTGTGTGTGTGTGTGCGTGTGTGTGTGTGTGTGTGTATGTATGGGTCTATGTATCCCACCGACTTCAGCAAGTATGTGTGCTGTGTGCATATGTGTGTGGGTCTGTGTATCCCATCGACTTCATCAAGTGTGTGTATGTATGTGTGTATGTGTGTGTGTGTGTGTGTGTGTGTGTGTGTGTGTGTGTGTGTGTGTGTGTGTGTGTGTGTGTGTGTGTGTGTGGACCTCCCCCTTATAGTCTAGCTCCCTTACGTAGGGTCTGGTTTTTACCACCTTTGCCTGGACCCTCTCCAGCAAATCAATAAGGCGAAGGCAGCCGGTGACGCATGTACACCCTAATCCTGTTTCACATACAGAATATGTTTTGCTTGACTCCCTTTCTCGTCCAGATACATAGAACTTAATTGTGATATCTTCCCAGAATCACTTGTTCTTACGACGCCTTCCGTCCTAGTGTTTCGTAGTGAGAGACTGGGTAAGTAATGGCAGTCATAAATTCCTATAATGGCCTCTCTATGAAACCAGTCGCCGCTCGTCTTCATTCCACCGTGTTCTACCCTCACCATTTGGAAATCCTAGTTTTGGAGGGGTGGTGGTGTGGTTGGTTTTCACCAACCACGTATTTGACTAGTGCTGGAGCCTACTTTATTGGTTATCCCAAGCTTATTTCCTCTCGTGAGTTCATCATTTATCTCTCAAATTTATCGGATATAATTGGAGTTCTTCAGGTAAATAATCTTCTATGATCAAGAAGAATTGTGGTTTCGAGGTAACACCACGAATTACATTTTCCAACACGACACGGCGCCTCTCTCTCTCTCTGACATCTGCGCCTCAGCTCCATTTCTCGTTAAGATAATTTAATTATATTTATTCATGCATTCATCTGCTTATTCAATTACGTTTGTGTGTGTATGACTGTGCATGAATGTAAGTCTGTGTATGTATGTATGTATGTGTGTGTGTATGACGATGAATAACACCTATAAACTGTTCTACATCATCTACATTCGACAGTCCATGCAGTGAAGGCTATGTATATATATATATATATATATATATATATATATATATTTTTTTTTTTTTTTTTTTTTTTTTATACTTTGTCGCTGTCTCCCGCGTTTGCGAGGTGAGGTAGCGCAAGGAAACAGACGAAAGAAATGGCCCAACCCCCCCCCCCCCCCATACACATGTACATACACACGTCCACACACGCAAATATTCATACCTACACAGCTTTCCATGGTTTACCCCAGACGCTTCACATGCCTTGATTCAATCCACTGACAGCACGTCAACCCCTGTATACCACATCGCTCCAATTCACTCTATTCCTTGCCCTCCTTTCACCCTCCTGCATGTTCAGGCCCCGATCACACAAAATCCTTTTCACTCCATCTTTCCACCTCCAATTTGGTCTCCCTCTTCTCCTCGTTCCCTCCACCTCCGACACATATATCCTCTTGGTCAATCTTTCCTCACTCATTCTCTCCATGTGCCCAAACCACTTCAAAACACCCTCTTCTGCTCTCTCAACCACGCTCTTTTTATTTCCACACATCTCTCTTACCCTTACGTTACTTACTCGATCAAACCACCTCACACCACACATTGTCCTCAAACATCTCATTTCCAGCACATCCATCCTCCTACGCACAACTCTATCCATAGCCCACGCCTCGCAACCATACAACATTGTTGGAACTACTATTCCTTCAAACATACCCATTTTTGCTTTCCGGGATAATGTTCTCGACTTCCACACATTTTTCAAGGCTCCCAAAATTTTCGCCCCCTCCCCCACCCTATGATCCACTTCCGCTTCCATGGTTCCATCCGCTGCCAGATCCACTCCCAGATATCTAAAACACTTCACTTCCTCCAGTTTTTCTCACAACTGTTATTATTGACTCCTCTGTTATGAAGTTGTAAGTCATATTAAAGTAATGGCCGGTTCCATCCTCTGTCCACAAGATCAATCAATTCAAGTTGGAACCAAATTTACTTGAGTGTAATTCACTGAACAAAATAAAGATACTTTTATCTTTTTCTTTATTTTTTTGTTTGTTGTTGTTGAACAGTTTGAGTGCACCAAGAGTAAAAGCAGAGCATGAGGGGCACTGGTTGTGGTGGTCTACGAGAGAGAGAGAGAGAGAGAGAGAGAGAGAGAGAGAGAGAGAGAGAGAGAGAGAGAGAGAGAGAGAGAGAGAGAGAGAGAGAGAGAGAGAGAGAGAGAGAGTTAACCTATCATGCACTGGGGCCATCGCATGGCGCGCGCCATGTCCCACCAGGGAGGGAGGGAGGCGGGGGGGTCGGGGGGAACCATATATACCCCCTTGCCCCCCCCCCCCACAAGGAGGCCATCTCTCTCTCTCTCTCTCTTCATTTTTCAAGAGACATGAAAGCCTCCCTTATAGGTCGACACACAGACACACAGACACACACACACACACACACACACACGAGGGTCATACTATACATGCTCGGTAAAACCCATTTCCATTTCGTACTTACGACGAGAGAAATTCGTCACTGGACGCTTCGCTCGTCCAAAGACGTCAGTCGTCCCGGATATTCCCGTGGCATTAACGTCTCTGGACGACACCGCTGCTGGGGCAGTACTGAGATCCGGCAGATGATCGCGGCGCATTCCACGATCGGCCCATGTTCAACTTTGTATGGGTTCGAATCCTCGTCGCGCCCGATCGGTCCACAGTCTGCCCCAATCTGTTCATCCAGTCCCTACTGGGATGAGGGTTCGATTCAATGATGACATTATCCACTTCCTTAATACATTGATGTAATTCTGGTTTTATAGCGTAAATCTCTTTATGTCTTTGATAATATGTATAATCATTTTTCTAATGGGTTCAAACTTCACAGGGAATTGAATCCTGTAAATCGACCTAACCCACTGAGGGTGGATGAACAGCTGGATGAACTGTGGACCCATTGCTGCAACCGGGATTCGAACTCGTGCAGGAATGCGTCGCGGTCAACGACGGTGATCCAATAGCATTACGTATAACACCAGTGAGGAAATGTTGTGAGGTCCACGTTTTCTGTGGTCTTGTGAGTGGTCACCACTCACACGTTTTCTATGATCCTTCAAGGAATATATATATATATATATATATATATATATATATATATACATATATATATATATATATATATATATATATATATATATATATATATATATATATATATATATATATATATATATATATATATTTATATATTTTTATTATACTTTGTCGCTGTCTCCCGCGTTTGCGAGGTAGCGCAAGGAAACAGACGAAAGAAATGGCCCAACCCCCCCATACACATGTATATACATACGTCCACACACGCAAATATACATACCTACACAGCTTTCCATGGTTTACCCCAGACGCTTCACATGCCTTGATTCAATCCACTGACAGCACGTCAACCCCGGTATACCACATCGCTCCAATTCACTCTATTCCTTGCCCTCCTTTCACCCTCCTGCATGTTCAGGCCCCGATCACACAAATTCTTTTTCACTCCATCTTTCCACCTCCAATTTGGTCTCCCTCTTCTCCTCGTTCCCTCCACCTCCGACACATATATCCTCTTGGTCAATCTTTCCTCACTCATTCTCTCCATGTGCCCAAACCACTTCAAAACACCCTCTTCTGCTCTCTCAACCACGCTCTTTTTATTTCCACACATCTCTCTTACCCTTACGTTACTTACTCGATCAAACCACCTCACACCACACATTGTCCTCAAACATCTCATATCCAGCACATCCATCCTCCTGCGCACCACTCTATCCATAGCCCACGCCTCGCAACCATACAACATTGTTGGAACCACTATTCCTTCAAACATACCCATTTTTGCTTTCCGAGATAATGTTCTCGACTTCCACACATTCTTCAAGGCCCCCAGAATTTTCGCCCCCTCCCCCACCCTATGATCCACTTCCGCTTCCATGGTTCCATCCACTGCCAGATCCACTCCCAGATATCTAAAACACTTCACTTCCTCCAGTTTTTCTCCATTCAAACTCACCTCCCAATTGACTTGACCCTCAACCCTACTGTACCTAATAACCTTGCTCTTATTCACATTTACTCTTAACTTTCTTCTTTCACACACTTTACCAAACTCAGTCACCAGCTTCTGCAGTTTCTCACATGAATCAGCCACCAGCGCTGTATCATCAGCGAACAACAACTGACTCACTTCCCAAGCTCTCTCATCCCCAACAGACTTCACACTTGCCCCTCTTTCCAAAACTCTTGCATTCACCTCCCTAACAACCCCATCCATAAACAAATTAAACAACCATGGAGACATCACACACCCCTGCCGCAAACCTACATTCACTGAGAAAGAAAGATATATATATATATATATATATATATATATATATATATATATATATATATATATATATATATATATATATATATATATATATATATATATAAGGCCTAATCTGAGACATTAAGGATTAGGGGGTGACGCTCTAAGCGACATTTACCCACTGTGGCATAACACGCTATTGCCACGAACTTCATTATATCATGAAGGTGACATTCTTGTAAGACAATTTTTTATTTTCTTAAAAGAACGTCTTCTCGACAGTGGCCACTGTGTATCACGCTAAGGGGGCACTCTCTGGGGTCTCTCTGGGGTCTCTCTGGGGGCTTCTATAGGGCCTCTCTGGTGGATCTCTGGGTACACACAGACTCAAGCGTGTACATACGAAGGTACACACAGACTTAGGCGTGTACACACGAAGGTACACACAGACGCAGACGTGTACACAATAAGGTACACACAGACTCAGACGTGTACACACGAAGGTACACACAGATTCAGACGTGTACACACGAAGGTACACACAGACTCAGACGTGTACACACGAAGGCACACACTGACTCAGACGTGTACACAATAAGGTACACACAGACTCAGACGTGTACACACGAAGGTACAAACAGACTCAGACGTGTACACACGAAGGTACACACAGACTCAGACGTGTACACAATAAGGTACACACAGACTCAGACGTGTACACAATAAGGTACACACAGACTCAGACGTGTACACACGAAGGTACACACAGACTCAGACGTGTACACACGAGGGTACACACAGACTCAGACGTGTACACACGAAGGTACACACTGACTCAGACGCGTACACACGAAGGTACACACAGACTCAGACATGTACACACGAGGGTACACACACACTCTTGCTGTGAATAAGTCATGAGTAAAAAACAGTGGATTTCCACTTCCCCAGAATGGTCCATTCACGGGGTCGCCCTGGGTCGACCCCGCATGGGTTCGAATCGTGGTTGCAACAATGGGTCCACAGTTCATCCAGCTGTTCATCCACCCTCAGGTGGTAGGTCGATGGATTAAGTACCTGGCTTAGATCAGGAAGGGGGGGGGGGTGTCATTCCATGTGTGGCGGGGTGGCGGCGGAAATGGATGAAGAAGGTAGCAAGTATGAATTATGTACATGTGTATATATAAATATGTTTGTGAATGTATATATATATATATATATATATATATATATATATATATATATATATATATATATATATATATATATATATATATATATATATATATATATTGAATGGAGAAAAACTGGAGGAAGTGAAGTGTTTTAGATATCTGGGAGTGGATCTGGCAGCGGATGGAACCATGGAAGCGGAAGTGGATCATAGGGTGGGGGAGGGGGCGAAAATTCTGGGAGCCTTGAAGAATGTGTGGAAGTCGAGAACATTATCTCGGAAAGCAAAAATGGGTATGTTTGAAGGAATAGTGGTTCCAACAATGTTGTATGGTTGCGAGGCGTGGGCTATGGATAGAGTTGTGCGCAGGAGGATGGATGTGCTGGAAATGAGATGTTTGAGGACAATGTGTGGTGTGAGGTGGTTTGTCGAGTAAGTAACGTAAGGGTAAGAGAGATGTGTGGAAATAAAAAGAGCGTGATTGAGAGAGCAGAAGAGGGTGTTTTGAAATGGTTTGGGCACATGGAGAGAATGAGTGAGAAAAGATTGACCAAGAGGATATATGTGTCAGAGGTGGAGGGAACGAGGAGAAGAGGGAGACCAAATTGGAGGTGGAAAGATGGATGTGAAAAAGATTTTGTGTGATCGGGGCCTGAACATGCAGGAGGGTGAAAGGAGGGCAAGGAATAGAGTGAATTGGAGCGATGTGGTATACCGGGGTTGACGTGCTGTCGGTGGATTGAATCAAGGCATGTGAAGCGTCTGGGGTAAACCATGGAAAGCTGTGTAGGTATGTATATTTGCGTGTGTGGACGTATGTATATACATGTGTATGGGGGGGGGGGGTTGGGCCATTTCTTTCGTCTGTTTCCTTGCGCAACCTCGCAAACGCGGGAGACAGCGACAAAGAAAAAAAAAAAAAAAAAAAAAAAAAATATATATATATATATATATATATATATATATATATATATATATATATATATATATATATATATATATATATATATATATATATATATATATATACACACACCAAACCTCCCAGTTTTGTGCATCTGTTCACGTGAATATCTTTCCCCGGAAATCGAGACATCAGAAGCGCAAGTGTTGGCCAAATGGCCCCGTCCACTTCAAGCAGGGGTCTCCATTCGACCCCGCCAGCCAGCCCTGTCCTCAGTATATATATATGTATACCGAACACAATCGTTGTACAAACTGCCGCTGGTCGCGTCCAGCGGCAGTTTGAACTGGTGGGGGTAGGTAGGGAGGTTTGGGGTGGGGGTTAGGGTTGGGGTTGGGGTTGGGGTCGGGTCATGAGAGCCACCTGGCGTGGGTCACTCCGCGCGGGGTCATCATCATGACCCGTATGACACGTTCGTACATCCGTGTGTACAGACATGACCCTTGTGCCCATCCGTCCGTCGTAAATCGGAGCGTACTGACGCGCGACCAATCATCGCTAGGGGTCGTCGCTTTGATTCTTCCTTCCCATCGAGAGGAGGAGGAGGAGGAGTGGGATGAACACCTAGGCTATCTGTGGGTCGACTACCCTGTCTAAGATTCGAACCCTGTCCATCAGATGGCTATGGTCGTGCTGTCAACAATCGAGATCAACGGATGATAACCCCAGCAAGGGCCCAGATCCCCGGACCTAGGTATTCCTAGCAGTGGCCCTAGGCACTCCTAGCAGTGGCCCTAGGCACTCCTAGCAGTGGCCCTAGGCACTCCTAGCAGTGGCCCTAGGCACTCAGCAGTGGTCCTAGACACTCAGCAGTGGCCCTAGACACTCAGCAGTGGCCCAGGCATTCTTAGCAGTGGTGCTAGACACTCAGCAGTGGTCCTAGACACTCAGCAGTGGTCCAGGCATTCTTAGCAGTGGTCCAGGCATTCTTAGCAGTGGTCCTAGACACTCAGCAGTGGTCCTAGACACTCAGCAGTGGTCCTAGACACTCAGCAGTGGTCCAGACACTTCCAGCAGTGGTCCTAGGCACTCAGCAGTGGTCCAGGCATTCTTAGCAGTGGTCCTAGACACTCAGCAGTGGTCCTAGACACTCAGCAGTGGTCCTAGACACTCAGCAGTGGTCCTAGACACTCAGCAGTGGTCCTAGACACTCAGCAGTGGTCCAGACACTTCCAGCAGTGGTCCTAGACACTCAGCAGTGGTCCAGACACTCAGCAGTGGTCCTAGACACTCAGCAGTGGTCCTAGACACTCAGCAGTGGTCCTAGACACTCAGCAGTGGTCCTAGACACTCAGCAGTGGTCCAGACACTTCCAGCAGTGGTCCTAAGCACTCAGCAGTGGTCCTAGACACTCAGCAGTGGTCCAGGCATTCTTAGCAGTGGTGCTAGACACTCAGCAGTGGTCCTAGACACTCAGCAGTGGTCCTAGACTCTCAGCAGTGGTCCTAGACACTCAGCAGTGGTCCTAGACACTCAGCAGTGGTCCTAGACACTCAGCAGTGGTCCAGACACTTCCAGCAGTGGTCCTAGACACTCAGCAGTGGTCCTAGACACTCAGCAGTGGTCCTAGACACTCAGCAGTGGTCCTAGACACTCAGCAGTGGTCCTAGACACTCAGCAGTGGTCCAGACACTTCCAGCAGTGGTCCTAAGCACTCAGCAGTGGCCCAGGCATTCTTAGCAGTGGTGCTAGACACTCAGCAGTGGTCCTAGACACTCAGCAGTGGTCCAGACACTTCCAGCAGTGGTCCTAAGCACTCAGTAGTGGTCCTAGACACTCAGCAGTGGCCCAGGCATTCTTAGCAGTGGTGCTAGACACTCAGCAGTGGTCCTAGACACTCAGCAGTGGTCCTAGACACTCAGCAGTGGTCCTAGACACTCAGCAGTGGTCCTAGACACTCAGCAGTGGTCCAGACACTTCCAGCAGTGGTCCTAGACACTCAGCAGTGGTCCAGGCATTCTTAGCAGTGGTCCTAGACACTCAGCAGTGGTCCTAGACACTCAGCAGTGGTCCTAGGCACTCAGCAGTGGTCCAGGCATTCTTAGCAGTGGTCCTAGACACTCAGCAGTGGTCCTAGACACTCAGCAGTGGTCCTAGACACTCAGCAGTGGTCCTAGACACTCAGCAGTGGTCCAGACACTTCCAGCAGTGGCCCAGGCATTCTTAGCAGTGGTGCTAGACACTCAGTGTTGGAGAACCCAGCCCAACCCTCCCCCCTCCCCCACCAGACGGTACACACAGACGAACGGACGCGCACCTCTCTCTCTCTCTCTCTCTCTCTCTCTCTCTCTCTCTCTCTCTCTCTCTCTCTCTCTCTCTCTCTCAGAGTAGAAGTCGTCTTAATTCCAGGGCCAACCCGGGAGTCAAGACGTCTGGCGGGCCACTGAAGGAGGACAGCTCAAGTCTTATGAGATACTCCGCTTTTATACCCTGGAAGTCCCTCCTGGAACTCACAGAGAAGGAGCACCACCTTCCCAGCCCTCCTGGAACTCACAGAGAAGGAGCACCACCTTCCCAGCCCTCCTGGAACTCACAGAGGAGGAGCACCGCCTTCCCAGCCCTCCTGGAACTCACAGAGGAAGAGCACCGCCTTCCAAGCTCTCCTGGAACTCACAGAGAAGGAGCACCACCTTCCCAGCCCTCCTGGAACTCACAGAGGAAGAGCACCGCCTTCCCAGCCCTCCTGGAACTCACAGAGAAGGAGCACCACCTTCCCAGCCCTCCTGGAACTCACAGAGAAGGAGCACCGCCTTCCCAGCCCTCCTGGAACTCACAGAGGAGGAGCACCGCCTTCCCAGCCCTCCTGGAACTCACAGAGGAAGAGCACCGCCTTCCAAGCTCTCCTGGAACTCACAGAGAAGGAGCACCACCTTCCCAGCCCTCCTGGAACTCACAGAGGAAGAGCACCGCCTTCCCAGCCCTCCTGGAACTCACAGAGAAGGAGCACCACCTTCCCAGCCCTCCTGGAACTCACAGAGGAAGAGCACCGCCTTCCCAGCCCTCCTGGAACTCACAGAGGAGGAGCACCACCTTCCCAGCCCTCCTGGAACTCACAGAGAAGGAGCACCGCCTTCCAAGCTCTCCTGGAACTCACAGAGAAGGAGCACCACCTTCCCAGCCCTCCTGGAACTCACAGAGGAAGAGCACCGCCTTCCCAGCCCTCCTGGAACTCACAGAGAAGGAGCACCACCTTCCCAGCCCTCCTGGAACTCACAGAGGAAGAGCACCGCCTTCCCAGCCCTCCTGGAACTCACAGAGAAGGAGCACCGCCTTCCAAGCTCTCCTGGAACTCACAGAGAAGGAGCACCACCTTCCCAGCCCTCCTGGAACTCACAGAGGAAGAGCACCGCCTTCCCAGCCCTCCTGGAACTCACAGAGAAGGAGCACCACCTTCCCAGCCCTCCTGGAACTCACAGAGGAAGAGCACCGCCTTCCCAGCCCTCCTGGAACTCACAGAGAAGGAGCACCGCCTTCCAAGCTCTCCTGGAACTCACAGAGAAGGAGCACCACCTTCCCAGCCCTCCTGGAACTCACAGAGGAAGAGCACCGCCTTCCCAGCCCTCCTGGAACTCACAGAGAAGGAGCACCACCTTCCCAGCCCTCCTGGAACTCACAGTGGAGG